>NW_006921508.1:0-59621 GCF_000392275.1 Phaeoacremonium minimum UCRPA7 | reverse complement strand
GCCGCCGTCTAGTGCCGTTACCCCCACCATTACTATGGTATGCACTGGAGCCACTGGACTGTCAGGGCAAACGGGTGCTGATAGCTGGCGATGGCGGGGCAGACCACTCTACTAGGGTCATCATGGGCGTCATTAGTCCAGCGGGTGTGCTGCAGCTCCGACCACTCACAGCGAGGGTATTACAGCACGATGCACCTCGCCCTCCACCATCCTCAGCAAGACGGAGCATTGCCGACGATTGCAACATCGACTCAAACACGCTCTAACACTTGTTAGCCCCTCATCAGTCTCGTAGACGGCTTACTACTCACAGTCCAGGTGTTCCTACAGTTAGGTTTGGCACTGATAAGCCCCCATAGACACTATACCCAAGATACCCAATATACCTCTACTGTACTGCGCCTACCAGGCTGCCTGTCTTAATAATTGTTAATCCCCCCGTGTGTCTCTCCTCTTCTCGTTCATCCATAGCCTTCAATCCTCTGTGCTTCATGCATCTCCTCCCCAGAACAGCTTCATCACTCCGCTGTATAGCCATAGCTAGATCAATACAAAACAAGCCATCGTCATTAGCATCCTCATATCCCACATCCCTCGCCAGACCAAGGCAAGTCCGCCCGTTTATTACGACCTCGGCTATGTCGTCCGAGTACAAGATCAAGGGCGTCACCTCACTCGACCTCAAGCCCGGTGACAAGCAGGAAGTCGAGCTCGAGGGTCTCGACGACACCAAGGTCCTGCTTCTCAATGCCGGTGGAAAGGTTCAGGCCGTCGGCCCGAAATGCACACATTACGGTGCTCCGTTAGTCAAAGGCGTCCTGACTACCACCGGGCGCTTGACATGTCCCTGGCATGGCGGTGCGTCGACTCCTTCATGTGTCTCGTATATCTTCTTGAGCTAATCTCCCTAATTTTCCAGCATGCTTCAACGGAAAGACTGGCGACATCGAAAATGCACCCGCCCTCGACGCACTCCCCGTATTCAAAGTCGCCGAGCGCGACGGCTCCTTCTACCTCACAGGCGACGAAGCAACAATCAAGGCCGGCCGGCGGAAGCCCAATTTCAAGTGCAAGGCACAGGGCGGTGCACAGGGCGAGAAGGTGGTCGTGGTGGGTGGCGGATCGGGTGCCATTGGAGCGATCGAGGGCTTGCGGGAGAAGGGCTTCACCGGCCCCATCGCCATGATCTCAAACGAGGGCTACCTGCCCATCGACCGGACGAAGCTGTCCAAGGCACTGATTGCCGACCCTAGTAAGATTGAATGGCGGGACAAGGCGTGGTTCGAGAGCGGCAGCGTGGAGATCTTCGACGATGAGGTCACGTCCGTGGACTTTGCGAGCAAGAAGGTCGCCACGAAGAAGGGAGAGAAGGTCGCGTACACAAAGCTGATTCTGGCAACTGGCGGCACTGCTCGCGTCTTGCCGCTGCAGGGATTCAAGGTCTTAGGCAACATCTTCACGCTGCGAAATGTTCATGACGTGCAGAAGATTACCGGTGCGATTGGCGAGAAAGGCAAGAAGATTGTCATCGTAGGCTCCTCCTTCATCGGAATGGAGGTCGCCAATGCCACTGCGAAGGAGAACGATGTCACCATCATTGGCATGGAATCAACACCGCTCGAGCGAGTTCTTGGCAAGCAAGTCGGTGCTGCGCTGCGGAAAGGTCTTGAGAAGAACGGTGTCAAGTTCTACATGGATGCATCGGTTGACAAGGCTGAACCCTCGACCTCCGATCCGTCTAATGTCGGGTTCGTCACCTTGAAGGATGGGACAAAGCTTGAGGCAGATCTCGTCATTCTCGGCGTTGGCGTTGCCCCTGCTACCGAGTATTTGCGTGAGAACAGTATCGTCAAGCTCGAGAAGGACGGCTCTCTCAAGACGGACGAGAATTTCTCTGTGGTTGGTCTGAAGGACGTCTATGCCATTGGTGACATTGCCACATACCCGTATCACGGGCCTGGCGGTGATGGACGGTTTACTCGCATTGAGCACTGGAACGTTGCTCAAAATGCAGGTCGTACAGTCGCGGGACACATTGTCGCACCCACCAAGCAGGCCGAGTTCTTCACGCCTGTGTTCTGGAGCGCCTTGACCGCTCAACTGCGGTATTGTGGTAACACGGTCGGTGACTACGACGACGTCGTGATCCAGGGTAGTTTGGAGGAGAGCAAATGGGCGGCGTTCTACACGAAGGGCGAGACGGTAGTCGCCATGGCAAGCATGGGCGTGGATCCTGCCATGACGCAGAGCGCAGAGCTGATGGCATTGGGCAAGATGCCCACAAAGTCCCAACTGAAGGACGGATTGGACGTGCTGAGCTTGGGGGCGCCAGAGTAGAAGAATCTCGGTGCCTAGCTACTACAAACGATAATAATGGGCTGCTTCTGGCTGGCTACTGCCGTGATGTAATTCGCGATTTGATTTACACGTACAAGCCTATAGTGTGTTTCAACCCTAAATCCGAGCTCTTCGCATCCATCGCGTCTGTTGTGGGGGCTTAGATCAGATCACCTTCCAAGCATAGATCAGGGCTGTGTTCCCATCTGCAGTGCTGCAACCCCAAGCGAGTCTTGGCTTTCAGCTCGATGTCTTTTGGCCGTTGCTCATTCGTGCTGTAGCGAATGTAGGAACCAGCATGCTCATCCTTACTAATAACATCCCAAGGCATCCCCAGATACAGTGGAGGTCTGGGGGCCTGTATCTGGAGTCGCGATCAGTTGGTTTCGACGTCATAATCCTATATATGTATTGCGCTGCCTCTTTCAATTGCTTTTATGCAAGGTGTCGTGTGTTTTCCTTCGTCGTCTAGAACAATTCGGAATTGTCTCCTGTCTGTTTCGCAATTCCATCAACTAAAGCAAAATGGTGTCAACCTGGGCGTTCACCGTGCTAAGCATCGGCCTTTTCTACACTGGCTGCGAGGCATCCCGTCTAATACGGCCCATTTCGGCGCGGCAGAGCAATTCAACCTCCGGCAGCAACAGCACCAGCAGCGGCGGCGACTTGCCGGACTATCTGAGTCCACCAAATGCCACTGGGTCATATGCCATAACCGGCTTCGACCTCTCGCAACCATACGATGCTGCGAAGAGCAACGAAAAAGGCTGGAGTCTAGATATCGCAGTAGCCACAAACAGGGTCGTAGACGATGTCACAAACAACGAGACAAGAGGCAATCCTACATACTTGTCTTTGAAGTCGCCGGAGAACGCATTCGAGAGTGCCGACTTTGACTCTGGCTGGACCATCTGCGGCAACTTCTGGGACATTGACGACAATGACCTGCAGGCGTCGTTTCTGGAGGACAATGGGACGTGCACGAGCGTCTTGTCCGACGAGTGCATCGCCGACATTGAGCAGAAGGCTGTCAACTTCACCAATGACGGGACGTGCCCGAGTCATATTGAGATTGACACGAAGAAGTGCCCCGATTTCGGCATCTCTAACGCAGTTTGTGAGTCTGAATCGTCGGCATTGTGCCTTATCCTTCGGCTTTTGCATGAATATAAGCTGATTCATATTTCAACAGCCCGATTCACAGGGTCAGTCGCTGGAGATCTAGAGGACTCGCTGAATAACCAGACGAGTGCAGCCGGCTCAGTCATGCTGTACAGCGTTCTCTTCCCGTACAGTCATCCGGCCAACACCACGGAGACCAGCGCGGTATACGACGAGGTCATGCAGAAGACATGGCCGTCGGTAGTGACCTTCTATTACGACGACGGAAATGGCGTCAAGGCGTTCCCAACCGTCCGATGTCTGCGAGCAAAGGATTTGGCAGCTGGCAGTCAGCAACCGACGCCTTTGGAAGGTGCTGCAGCGGTTCCAGGTGTCTCTGCTGCACTGGTCATGGCAGCAGGTGTTGCGGCTGTATTTATCGTCTGGATGTAAGATTGTACAGTGTGATGACTTATGACTATATAATTGGAGAAGTTTGAAATATTTCAAAGAAAATTTGAGGACTCAAAACTAATGGTGAAATTCCCTTGTCGATGTCGAGTATGCCAATTTCTGACCCAACTTTTACCATGTTGCCTACTTATAAGCTCTCTCAATCAAAGCCTTAATTTGAGACTTGTGCTTGCACTGTCTCCTGGAACAAAGCTTCAGTCCCCAGTCATTCTACCTCGTTGCAACTCCTTTCGAAATTTCTAAATGCGTCACGCCCCGGTTTATGATCCGCCTCCCTCTTGTCTAATTTCCTTCCATCCCATATCCTTTGATTCATCCAACCATATTTCCGCAAATTACAAAACAGTCTAGGTTTATTAGCATAGATGCTTTAGGAAAAGAGAGATACTTGATGAACTTTGAGACTTGAGGTGTAAAGCTATTGTGTTTACCTATTTTTATGAACAAGGCAAATATGTGGCGTGTTGTCACACTACTGAAGTATTCAACCTTCGCAGTTGCCTACCGTAACCCCCAGTATGCCAAGAAACCTGCACTCGCTATGACGAAGGCCAACTTGCGTCTTCCAGGGTAAAAGGTGTATCTGGTGTACAATCTAGAGCAGTATCCGCCCAGGCGCCACAAACAGAATCATCAGTGATTGCGACGCCAATAAAACTCTGTTCATCCTCAATCCCACCTGGGTACTCATACCCGTTGGCATATGTAGCTTTGCAAGCCTGAATATCACCGTATTGATCGGATTGGCAGTTCAGTGTAATAGTGTCGACAATGCAGTCAGATTTTAGAGTAACTGCAATAATTGTTAGATACTATTTAAACAATGAAATTCATATCCAGTCCACTGATATGAACACTATGACTAAGGCATTGATAGGTTCATGTACAACTTACGCGTGGTACCCTCGTACGCGGCACAAGGTGAGCCTCCGCCTGGAGCGTCGCTGCTGTAGAGCTCAACTCCGTCATTATTCGTGATGGTAAACCCTGTTGAATGGCTGACTTCGTTACCCTTAGAGCCACTGATGGTGCTGAACCCTTTCGAAGAAAAAAAGAAATTCATTCCAGTGTCAGCAGAGGCAGGCAGCATTCCCCCGAGGAGGGCAGCGCCGGTGAAAATGAACTTTAGAAACATCCTTAAAGGCTAGGTTGTTATCGAAAGATCTATTTGGAAGAATCGCTTGAGACGTCCTAGGTGAATGGACTATCGACTGTGTTGTTTGTTGAGATGTCTCCTCGAGCGCATACGCTGTCTTTTATATAATAGTATGCATCATTCCTGCCCCGTATAGCCGTTGTTAGCAATCTCATTGACGTCAACAGTAAAAATGAGGATCGTGATCTAGAATAGTAACAAGGATAAGCTACTCGATTCAGTCATGATTGCCGAAGATAATCGTGTCGTGCCACCCCGTGCCACATTGGCATTGTAGTGGGCCACACATCAAGTAAACAATAGGTAAATAACGAGTACCCATCACAACACCAAGCTCAAAGGATGAGAAGGTCGCAATGAAACAACTGACCATGTGTACTAAGACACTCGTATTATACGCTTCAGTTTACGAAGCGGACATCTTCATCCGGTAGACAGTCTAAAGACAGCAAAGAATACATCATATTACTCGATAATTTGATCTAGGAGTTTCTTTCTAATATATCTCAATGTTGACTCTAATCATATCTGCCATTACATAAATCCTAGAAACCTCTTTTTGGAGCATGGTGTTGAGCAGATAGGGCCGATTGTGAAGGCGCTTCCAATATCAAAGACCCACACATTTTTGAGTTCTGAATGTAACGTAGATAGATGTATGAGAATTCCTACAAAGTGAGTTGTCAATTGCTCTTGATTTCTGATTTGATGCTTATGGCACAAATGTCTTCTTTCTAACGTGGGAACGACCGGAATCATCACCAGATATATTTTTCACCGGCCTTACTGAAGTGAAGAGCATTGAGATGATATCAGAAACAATTTAGATGAAAGCTATATCTTCGGGGGGAAATAGGTTTATAGCCTGATACATGATGCAAATCGCTAGTGGCTAGTACTTTGGAGATGGGTATGGCAATACACAATACAGTAGGAAGGAAGGCCCATGTTTTGAAGATTCTATAGGAACAATATCTGAATGGTAAGCTCAAGCAGCCGTAATGCTGGTTACAATAATGAACTTGCCTGATCAATTCAAATTAATACAGGAAATACAACTAACGCAAAATAGAAATGTCATGGGTGTGCTACACATGCGTCTGTCTTGCTCTATGAAGTCAATAGATAACTCTTCGTGAGATATACTAAATGTACCTCAAGACCACCACTCATGTCGATGGTCCTTTCTTTCACCTTGTCAAATGCTGTATTTCATGAATTCAGGTTTAAAATCTCTTTGAATCAAGCATGTTATTACAAGCAACTACCATTGGCCAAGTTTCATTAGAGACTAAGCTGTGGCGGGTGGAACAGGGGAAGCATCAGGATGTGGAGTCATATCCTTCGTTTCCACCCTCTCTCTTTTCCCCCCACAGATGAACGCATTTTCATACCCAACTAACGGGCCGTCGAAACTCCGTCACCTTGAGGCAGACAAGTTTCTGGCAGGACTTGAGCCACAGAATGGAAGCCTGAACCCTCCCAAAGAGCAAATAAGATTTTGAGAAAGGAAAGACACCTTCTGCGTACTTTACTGGTGTACACTTCTACCTACATACCGATCATTATTACCATAATCTCTCTGTATCGTCGTATCGCCGCTCAATATGACTATTACCGAGAGTGAAAGTGAATCATTCGAGCGGATCGTAGAGAGGCTGGCACTTAAGTTAATTTGTAAGACTCCTTTTCAAAGAGCGTTTCGTTTAGAATTTGTACTAAATTGTGCAAGCATCTCTAAGAACGGGTGACACCGAGTCTCGGATTGTTGTCGGAATAGCCGGTGTTCCTGGCTCAGGCAAGTCGACTCTTGCCCAAGACGTATGCCAGCGTGCCAACGACATTTATCGGCAACGCCACCCCGAGTTCAGAGCGAATATAGCTATTGATGTTCCAATGGATGGGTTTCACTACTCGCGGGCCCGCTTGAGAGATTTTCCGCCTGAACAAGATGCGGTTCATCGTCGTGGGGCGGCATTCACCTATGACGCTGAAGGGTTTTACCAACTCGTTCGGGAGTTGGTCTCGAAGCCAATGAAAGAGGTTATGGCCCCTTCATTTGACCACGCAGTCAAAGATCCAGTAGACGGCACTTATAGGATAACCACAAGTCATAAAATCGTGCTTCTGGAAGGTAACTACTGTGCGTTAGATCGGCGCCCGTGGAGCGATGCTGCCAATCTGCTATCTGAGTTGTGGTATATAGATGTACCATCCGAGATTGCTCATAGGCGACTGGCGAAACGTCATCTTGCTAGTGGAATTGTGGAAGATGAGAATGAGGCATGGCTGAGGGCAACTGGAACTGATGAGCTGAACGCCCAAGATATTCGTCAAAATAGACTGAAATGTACCGAGGTGGTTTAAACATAGAGTAATCAATTCTGAGTCCTTGGAACTCTCATTGTACCTCCATTTCTTATTGAACCAAGCTGGACAACTTCTATCTTTATATGCCAAACCCGTGGAAGACATTCAATTGCACATCTACCAAGCGCAGTGGCCCCCATCCACACGGAGATCAGCCCTGTAATATGAGGTTAATAGAGGCATATGACTTTGAAAAGGGGGTGATGTTACCCAGTCATGAAACTACTCGCATCGCTGAGTAGAAAGAGCACTGGACCTCTGAACTCGTCAACTGTACTTAATCGATACAGCATGTTGTCACCGGTCCACTGGCTCTCCATCCCTGGCTTCTTCAATGCTTCTGCGGTTGCAGCTGTTCGAATATATCCTGGAGACAGACTGTTGACACGAATCAAAGGCATGCCTTTGCGTGATCCCCATTCGGCTGCCAAGGATCTGGCAAGTTGCAGCACCCCTGATTTTGAGGTATTGTATCCTGCGGTATCAACGCCCTTTTTTCATAGCTTGTAAGCATAGTTTTGGAAGTTTCGGGTTTGACGTATTACCTTGTTCGCAACAGTCCCACTCATGCTGGCTACTAGCACCATACTTCCACTAACATCAGCTTTCTTCATCTCCAGTGATATAGCTTGGGCAACAGCGAATGTGCCGATAACATTAATTTCCATAAGACGTCGGAATCTATCCACCGAGAACTCATGTGCTGGGTCGTTATCAGAAACACCAGCAGCAGCAACCAGGCCACGGATTGGGTGCGCGAGAGTTGGTACAACGGTTGCGAAGGTTGTGGCAATCTCTTCTGGCTTGGTCTGGTCGACGCGGTAGTAGCTGATTCTACCACCAGCGGACTTGGCGGTCTCTTCTAGGTGCCCTAGACAATTGTTCATATCGGATTAGCTAAGAGAAGACGCATGCGTTGTGAACTGACTCCATGGCTCAGCTGGCGGTGTTGAAACTATGTCAAGACCAATGACATCTCCGCCTGCTTCCAATATAGCTTCGGCGACCTCAAGACCTAGAAACCCAGCTGCACCAGTGACTGTAACATGCTCAGTTCTTATGGTCGTCGATTTACTGTGAGAATTTATAGATAATCCTGAGGTCGTAGCTTACCTACGATTGTCCGGCCTACTAGGCGGAGCAAATCAGCCGATCGAATGTGCGGCCCTCCTTGACGCTCCTTGACCTCCCGGAATTCAGGGCCAGCAGTGTTGCTCATTATGACTTCAAACCCACTTAAGACTAATATACACGCTAAAGATAACAGTTCTGTACACGCGTAGAAGATTCCGAATCGCCTTGCTTGTTGTTTCTTTTATTTTCGATTTAAATGGTGGAGAAGAAAGGCGTAGGGATTGTACCACCTCGGGTCACACCTAGACTTATGCCGTCAGATGGAGACACCTTGTGGATCGCAGCACTCTTAGGTCGAAGCAGCGCCTTACATAACATGACACGGCCCGGACCAGATGCACACCCCACCACGAGCGTTGCGAGAAGGATAACAAGGACGAAGCCTAGATACTGGCCAAAGACCGTTGACGTCATTCTCAATGGTATTTGTCTTTTTGTATGCTACAGATGGAGCTATGTTAGGGAGACGAAATCGCACCTGGTCGGCAAATGTTCAGAAGACACAGCAATAGGCTAAGGCTGGAAAGAATTGTCTTACAATGTACATCTGAGACTGGTTCTACCTATCATTGAACTCTATCATGCATCAGTCACTAGCACATATGAAGCGGTATTAACAGAACCCAATGGTGTAGGTATTTGGCTTAATTGTAGTACATATGAATGTAAGTATAAATCTTGCGATATGTTATATGCAGGTATTGTATTACGCACTATTACTACTCCAAAGTTAGGAAGCAGAGGTCCTCCTCCTCGTTCCCATAAGTCAACCAGATATCGAGACTAGATCCGTCTTGGAAGCTTAAGTCTTTGGAGATTACACGGGCCTAGCTCTATTTATCCAACTTCATCTCAGGCTCTTGGCGGATTTCCACAGACTGCTCTGGATCGGTCGCTCCGGACATCCCTGAATTTTCATCTTGCATGATTTCGTGAACTTTTACACCATTGATTATACCAATTTTGAAAACAACAAAGGCGGAAGGGATAATGCAAGCCGCAAAGAATGACAGATTGACCGCGACTGCACCAGAGAGCGGAAACGTGGCCTGGTTTATAGAGTTGATCCCGTAGGAAATGGCCTGGCCGCAACTCTCCACGCCTCGAATAACGGCACTTAGACGGATCAGATCGGCACCATCCTTGTTAACCGTTCCAACAAGCCAGTAGAGGTAGTCGTACATAAGGTTGAAGCCGACGAGCATGAAAATGTAAACGCAGACTCCTCTGCCAAAACCGTCGTCTGTCCAATCTAGCACGGGCTTCGTGTCCCGTCCTTCGTAGTCTTTTGTAACGATCATCGCGTAGATGTACAGTGAAAGTTCGAAGGCGTAGATGAAGACAAAGGCTCCTACGGCTCTTGCGTTCAATGTCGGTTTGCGCCAATCCAAGAAGAATCCCAAGCCGAAATTGGAGACAATCACGCAAGAGCTGGCGACCAAGGAAGCTAGGGCACGAGCCCGAACTGTGAAGTAAGTGGCATTGTATGTTGAGAAAAAGGCCTCGGAGAAGACGCTTTGGAAGATCATCGGGAGTAGAAGGAGGATCT
This sequence comes from Phaeoacremonium minimum UCRPA7, assembly GCF_000392275.1. Classification (NCBI taxonomy): domain Eukaryota; kingdom Fungi; phylum Ascomycota; class Sordariomycetes; order Togniniales; family Togniniaceae; genus Phaeoacremonium; species Phaeoacremonium minimum. Next base: position 49,500 of record NW_006921508.1, on the reverse strand, counting down.
CTTTGCGGCAAAGTAGCTTCCACATAATCCTCAACTCGGATTTGAGTCCTTTAGGGAGACTGATTGCTACTGGTGACCGATCTGACCTTTGGACTTTGTCTGGAGGTGATAAGAGAGCCGCAACAAATGGGCCTAGAGCTTGGATTGAGATGAACACCAAATACGTCTCGACACTGATGTGGCCCTGCTCCCTGTTGCCGGCATTTACTCCTAGGGTAACGGAGCCGCCCACCATCTGTCCTACGATACGACTTGCGAGCCAGAAAGCGAGATATTTCCCCCGTCGATGCTTTTCTGGGTATGCAAGGACAATGGCACCCTCTGTCAACCAGAAGATTCCCGATGTAATTCCGTCAATGACACAGGCAACCATCAGATACCATGAGTTGCCGTACTTTACGTTGCAGTAGACACTGGCAGCATAGATGGGAAATCCGGCCATTCCAAATGCGAAGGCCCACTTCAATCCAATTCTTGAAATGAGCGAGCTTCCGAAGATGCAAACAACGACCTGAAGGCAAAAGATAACAGAGTTGGCGGCGTTGACGTAATATGGATCAGCCGAGCCAGCACCTCCAAGACCGTTCATTGCAGCCCATAGACCGGGAGCAATAAATGCACAGCAAGCAACAACCGAGACATTGAAAAAGGTCGTCCGGTACCAGGTGCGGTGGCCTTGGCCCGAAAAGGGGTCTGCATCATGGCTTGAACTTGAGCTCATCTTTTAAGGTGTGATCTTTGATAAATTGATAGCTTGGAGGTGTAGCGAAAGTGCCAATAGGTGAATAGAAGTTGTCGAGAAACCGCCTTATTAACCAACCGTTGCACCTTATATTTAACTTACGAGAACCGCAAGGCTTCCCCGTGGGGAAGCCGATCACGCATATTCACGGGCCGTGTTCAAGCCGTGTGGAGGGAAAAGTGGACATGAGGATGAGCTAAAGCCGGACCGCTGATCACGGAGCCAGGATGGCACAGTCGTTGTCTACCTGATTACTTGTTTACGGCCCATCTCAAAGCCGTACTTCAGGCAAGTTAGACCCGGTCCGTATTTGCAACTCCACTACCAACCTTGAACCCGAGCAGGTGAGAGAAACGTCCAAGAGTACGAGACAGTAACTTTACACGTGTACAAGCATCCTTTGCTTCTTTCCCCGCAGTATTAGAAACAAATCACTCTTCTACTCAATATGACTTCTTCTCAGCTGGTTAAAATATATCATTGTATAAAGATCCGTTTGCTAAGCTTCTGCGCTTAGTGGGCGGCCTTTGATTAACAAATGTACGGACGCTCTGCTTCTCCTTTTCAGGCAACAACCTCAAATTCATCTCTTGCTCGAGGAGGCATTCCAGATGGCACGTGTTGTACTTGAGTTAATCGCTCCGCGGCGTCTTGAAGCAACTCAACGATTTGAAGAGTGGAGAAGCGAAGATCGTAGAACTCGATAGGTAGAACACATTGCGATATCGGGCTTCGATGTTCTGCCACAGCGGTACGTATTATTATTTCGAATCGTTGCGCAAGCGGACGACTTTTACCACAAGAATGAAGATAAAACGCAAGGGAGTGCAGATTGGCGGGGACATCTGCGTCGAGAGCTTTCGAGTGCACTGATTTAGTGTTAGCTTCGCAGATATCTTTCGGCGAGGAGGCATGACTAACCAAGGTAGAATCGTGCTGCTACAAAGATGGAGAATATGAGCTGGGGGCTTTGGGCATCTAGCTGATCTTCTGCGATTCGTCTGATCTTCGCTGCCATGTTTTCGCAGGCGTACACGCATCGACTAGAAGCAAATGCCCACTGGTCGTAGACAATTAGAAAGTGTTGCTATTGCGCTATCAAGCAGTCAAAACGCGATACTTACCGCCTCATGATTGCCCTCGATACCCTTAGGAATAGGTGCCATTCTTTGCATTAGCACAATAACGGCCCTGTTTCAAGTGTCAGAAGAATTCACATATTAGTTAGTCTATAATTGATTCCAAACACTTACGTATTAAGGACACAATTAGCCAAAGTGATCAGAGGCTCCATCTCCCCACGGGGCAATTGCTCTTTCTCAGCGTTGATCAATCGAAAGAGCGCGGCGACAAACTCTTCTCGCCAGTTCGTAAGCCGCTCGTCTAGTCGTTGAGCTTCGCTTTGCCAGTCCAACCTCTGTTCCAAAATACCTAGGTCGTACGGCTTTTGCAAAAAGCGATGAACTACGCCAAGTTCTTCTATGCCCAAAATGACACAGAGTGACAATCCAGAGAGTAATTGTCGTGCCGTAGAAACGGATTGCAGAATGATGGGCTCGGGGAGGGCCCAGATGGACTCGGAACAAGGTAGGCGTGCATTAGGTAAGACCTCGAATGGAAGAAAACAGGTGGGTAGGCCCAGCGTTGACATGCTATCCAACATTTCAATGACCCAGAAACCACGTATTCGTTCTTCTTGTTCGACTGCCGAACTCTCAATGGATCTTTCCAGTTGGCGAAACCCGGATACATATGGCCAAGATGTCTGTGCCGCTGTCAAGGCAAGGTCAAGGAGTAACGATAATCTACATGGATCAGTACTAGCCTACAAAGTTTACAAATCAGACTTTACCTTCTGCATATAGCCATGATGCTCCAGTACTGTGTCATTTGACCTGCCGTAAAAAAGTGGATGGACACGATCAAAAGAGCTTGAACGCTTTGTAAAGATGAGTGAGCTGGCGCATGTTGCATGACATAGTCTCGCGACTGCTCGGCAAGATGTCTTTCCTGTGGCAAGAGATTTTGCAAGTCGAGAAGAACAACTGTTGTAAGCGCCTTCCGTACCAAATCGTATTGCAAATCCGCCGGATCACGGATTTTGTCGAATGATGTTGCGTGGAGGATCGGAAACCAAGGCTGATACTTCTTGTACCAAAAATGAAGAACTCTATTGACAAGCTCCGGAATCAGGATCTCCTGTCTCGTTCTTGTCACACTATATTCTGCTACAATATCGCTAGGCAGGTGATTATCGGCCGGCACATCCCGTTCGATCGAAGGCCTTTCGTCTGCAGAGGAGGGAGATGGAACATGCTCCATTGATGCATGATGATTTGAATTCCATCTCTCGTCATCACTGTGATCGAGCCTGGCTTCGACTCTGCTCAAACGTTCTTCGACAGAATCTGTAATCGAATCGAAGGTTTAGCAGTTTTCAGAGCGGGAAGTCAGTAACGTGAGGAGACATACGTAACTGCCTCTCTAGTTGTGACACATACCCTGCTCGCAGGCCTGGCTGATGCTGTCTCGGTTTATATTGGCATTCGAAGTCGTTCTTTGAACAGAGGCCGCACCGAGGCCGACGGCGATCACACGCCACCTTCCGTTGACGACATACTAAGCACCTTGAATATAGTAAGCGGGGACTCTTTCGAAGCTGGCTGCAAGAGAAGAAGCCCGGATATCACATACGCGAGCCTTGACTCAGTCTGCACTGAAGACATATCGTCAATACTGACGGCAAACGATTCCGTCGTCAAGGGCCGTGTCTAGACCGAGAGCACTTGTGCTGGCCCTATATACTCCTTCTGTCCACAAAAGAGTGGGCCGTATGGATCCCATACACTCCTCCTCCGCAAGCAAAGATCGGAGATCATCGGAGTGCATCACGCAGGTCACAGTCACGAGTTCCGGACTACCTGCGACAGGCCGTTCTTTGAAATGGGTCAATTCTGTCATTAGCTCCAGTTTGAGCGTGCACGAAGTCTGACACGCTCCACAACCTGTCTCTTTGCGGGGATTTCATCGCAGTCTGCCGAAAATTGTATTGTGGCTGCTATTCCCACAAAGCGGGAATAAAGCTCGCTGGCACAAAAGGCTCCATGAACGGCCCATACTAGTCGCAGCAGCCCAAGTCCGGTCCGTCTTGCTAGCGAGGAAGGTCTATAACACGCCAGGACCACAACAGGGTAGCGGCAACGACCGTTAAGATCTTCGCTCAATTCTCCTTGCGAATCTCTTGTCATAGGCCTTAAAGGGTAGTTGCTTCTCTTGTCTTATAGCAGCGAGTGAACTGTACCGTTGCCGGATGGTTTCCCCTCAGACAACGCCAACATCTTGAGGAAAATGGCTCGAGATGTGCGTAAAATGACCCCAAACCGAACTGCCTATGATAGGTTCTCATACTCTCTAGAATAATATATCGTGTGTCTTATACGGACCAGGCAAGGTTCGATTCGAGGAAAGAGCCATTCCAGAAATCCAAGACGCTCACGATGTCCTCATCCGTATTGCCTATGTCGGAGTTTGCGGAAGCGACGTGCATCTGTACTCGCACGCGGGCAAGGTTTCTGAGAAGACTCCACTTGTCATGGGCCATGAAGCATCTGGGATCGTCGATTCTATTGGATTAGCGGTTACGAGGGTGAAACCTGGTGATCGTGTAGCGATCGAGCCCGGTTACCCTTGCCGCCGATGCAAGCAATGCAAGGGAGGTAGATATAATGTCTGCCCCGACATGAAGTTTGCCGCCCATCCCCCGACTGACGGCAATCTCTGTCGATTCTTCAAAATTCCGGAAGATTTTTCCCATAAAATCGCTGACAGCCTGAGCCTCGAGGAAGCTGTTCTTGTGGAGCCTCTGAGCGTTGCTGTTCATGCCGTGAGGCTTGCTGGACTAAGGCCAGGTCAAAATGTACTTGTCCAGGGTTCTGGCACAATTGGTCTGCTTGTCGCAGCAATGGCAAAAGCCGTCGGCTCAAGTAATGTCTTTGTTGCTGATATCCAGAAAAGCAAAATAGACTTCGCCAAAAGCTTCACCAACTGCGTCACGTTTGTTCCAGATCCGACCTCAACGCCGGAAGGAGAAGCAGAAAGATTTAAGAAGGAGATGAATATGCTGAATGGTGTAGATGTTGTACTGGAGTGCACTGGCGTAGAGTCATCAGCTCAAACTGGACTCCATGTATTGACAGCGGGCGGGGTATTTGTTCAAATCGGGATGGGGAAGCCAGAGCAGAAGCTTCCTATATTGGCCATGTGCGAAAAAGAGATTATCCTCAAAACATCCTTTAGATATGGACCAGGTGATTATGAAGCCGCTTTAGACTTACTACAATCAGGAGCGATATCTGTCAAGAGGTTGATCAGCAATACGGTCCCGTTTCACAGAGCGGCAGAAGCATGGGAAATGACAAGAAGAGGCGACGGGATCAAGAATTTGATTGAAGGTATTCGAGATTGACACCCGAGGGAAGCAAATAGCCGGCTGATGCTAGGTTAATCTCGAAGCTGAAATCAGATGCTTGTGGGGGGGAAATGTCGATGTCATTTAGCTAGATATTAGATATCTAGTAGGTAGTGTCCACAACCAATCTCAAATATATGGGTGAATGCGATTAAACTAGGTAAATGTCAACCTCGTCAAAGTTCCGGCCCTTCCAATCGATTCTCTTTGTCCAGCGCATGGCTGACCCTATCCGCCGGTAGTGGTTGGGATAATGCTCGACGGGCTCTAGTAATAGAAAGTGTGTCGCGCAGTGCCCATTCGTCGGCGTGTTCCAATCGAATGTCGCGAGGAGAAACAAGTCTATATTGAGCATCTGGGGAGATTCGAGTGGGCATGAATCAAAGTGAAGGAAATAGTTCTTCGTCTTATACCGTCTCCCGTCGTCATACTCACGAACAATCTTTCTCTTTCTAAAAGGAGCTTTCTCTAGGAGCCCCTTAATCCGAAGTCTACACTGGAAATCGCTGCCTGAGCTGCTGTCATACATGACTAACTCAGCACGAGGATGCGTGGGAGGATACATATACATGACAGGATGTGGGCAAGCCGCCCAAGACCATGATGGCGCTTTACACGGGATAATAGGCTCGTCGACCTGCCGTCGCTCGCTCACCTCCCAGCAGAGAGACTGAGGTAGATGCGACTTCCATAATCCGAAAAGATAAATCTCTCCAGTAAAGCGCCGGGATACAACGTCGACGAGACCCTGCAATGCAATAAGTCGATCTGACTCGCGCCCTAGGTCCATGGCAGAGTACTCGCGTATCAAATCAGTCCACGAGCGCCAAAGGTCTGACATTGATGACGTTTCAGCCAACCAGCGGTCCGGTTGCATGTAAGGCTGATTTTGGTCGAAGCTGACGGATATTGCATCACGCGGTAGAAACTCGGAAGCACGTTGGTGTGGGCACTCCCACCACAGAGCACCTCGTCCCCAATGTAAGACACGGGTTGAGAGGGCACGCTCTTGCAAGATCCACGCACGTTTGTACATGGAAGCTTCTTTCACATCACTTTTCCAGCGCGGGAGTCCGGGACCTACACGCACAATCCTTTGACGCGCACCCTGTATCAGCCAAGGCGACAGTGTGCAGCTGTCAGCGAACACATCGTCTTTTCTAGATTGGACAAAGCCCTGAGCAGTGTTCTCGGCAGCAGTAGCAGCAATGGTACAGTAGGAGTTACCGTAGTACGTGGACATTTTGTAGGCCTCGTCCTTGAAATCGCCCGGGTCGGAAACATCTCCTGTTGACCCGTAAGTAGCTTGGATGATACAGAGAGCGTCGATCCAGATGTAAGCTATACCCATTGCTCGTGTCACGTCGATCGCGTCTTTGATGGTGTTGGGCAAGGAGGCGACGTCAATTTGCTCTACCCGCGCTGCAATGTTATGTGCTGTTGTCATAGCTGCATTGTTGCCTTCGCCCCAGCGGTAGCTTAGTGTCAAGTACCTCCCTCTTTCTCCAGGTTGTGAAATGTGGAGTTTCGTCTGTGAGTTACTCTCAATGCCAACATCGATGACCCTAGTCGGTAAAATTGGTAGCTCCCTCTCAGTTGATATGGTAACAAAACTCTTCAAATGCTCCACGTGCTTTAAGCCACCGCATTCGCAAGGATGGTCCGCGTCGCACTGTTGAAGCCAGGGTCGAATAACGTCAAATGCCAGCTGCTGAAGTTCTTTGGACTTTCCCGATGAGAATTCTTCAAGTTGAATTAGTTTCAGGCCGCGAATACTCCTGGCCTTGCCAACACATACGTGCAATTTTTCTCATCTGTCCAGCCCGTGAAGTCCCCCGTTGATCCATTTCGCTCGGCAGGACTTCTTGCCACCCTAGAGTCAGATCTCCCCAGGTCCATGCAGACGGAGGGACCAGTTCCAAGCCACCAGTCTCGGATATGGTGATCCTGAATTGACCATGAAGGATGGGGAATTGCCCATTGACTGAGAAACGATTGAGCAATCCCAAGAAGAACGAACAAATCTTGCAGCCCTTGCGGGATGCCTCATGCAATCCGTCCATATCGTGGTAAAGAATATCTCTGTAGTGTTTACCCTGATCATCCTGTCTGCAAGTCCATGATACAGGTGTTGTTCTGGCCGTACTGATAGAGCTAAAATCCCGGAAGTCTTTTGAGAGAATAAATTCTGAGCTTATAAGTTGACACTTCGGGCACAGTAAAGCTGAGGGCTCCATGACAGAACGAAAATGGGGTTTAACAGGTGCTTCGGTAAGTTATTGTAGTAGAGATTCAAGGGTTCAAGTATAGTTTACTGATAGCTTCACTTCTGGACTCTAGGCTTTGAGCTCGAAATTGATTCCGAATTGTACGGGCATGAAGTTGCTCTTCAGCTCAGCCCAAACAGGTTCGTCGACTTCCCGAAAGAGCCTAACTACTCTAGCTGACTAATAGGCATGCACATGATCAACTGTTGAACACTGCTCCATGTATCAAATCTAATTCGTTGGTTGACAATAGGTCGGAGAGACTCAGCTGGAGAGTGAGGACAACTTCATATCTTGAGGATTAAATGACGCTTGGGTGTGACAGATTTCTATCGAGAGCCTAGGGATCGCCTTTCTCTTTCCCGCTGCATCCAGAACAAAAAAAAAAAAAAAAAGGGAGTGTCAGAGCATCAAAAATCTTGACACAATGTGAGATATCGATTATCTAGGGTTTGAACGTCATTCATCTACTGATTCGGGCTTCGCGATTAAATATTGTGTCCTGAAAAGGTTTACGGGTTTGGCATAGCGGATTCCTAGGCATGTGATTGACCTCGGCGAGCGTCTTTTCATAAACTTGACCTCCTCCGGTTGCATATGTTGACGAAGGCTTGCTAAAGCTAATCCCTTTGCCCTGGTAGTGTCTGGCGCCAATGAGGTCGGTCAAAGTGTGCATCCTTGCTCACACGGTGAGCCTCTGCCTAGGATTTTGAAGCCCTATTCGTTCACCTACGGGGTCATGTGTCTACGCTTATAGGTCCAAGATACAGCAAGAAAACGCATTTGCCGCGCTTTTTGCGTAAGCGATGCGACGTAAAAAGAGATCTAGACCAAACCTAACGTGGCAACGCTGTCCCCTGAAAATCGGAGATTTCAGGGGTAGGGCAGTCTCCTCCTTCTCAGCGCAGTAATCCAAGCAGGGGGTTTTTGAGCACAGGCCCCACTCCACGTGAAGTAACCCTTCCCCCACGTCTCCCCTGAGAAACAATCGAAACGACGTGAAGAGGCCTGAACGTGTAACGTTATTGTTCCTGAGCGTTTAAAAATACTGGCATCGCCTCCTGCGCCGCACTAAGCCGGTTTGCGTTCAGGGTCCGGTAAGTTGTGCAGAGTCCGAGCCCCGGCGTTCCAGCCCAGTCCAGTCAGATTGAAGGATCGAAAGGAGTGCCCCTGGCGCTTAGCACGATTCTGCGAAACGAAACACTTGGAAATGTGGTCTTATCTCTGCGTGACCCTCTTTGCCAATGCTACGAACACGTAGGCACTGGGGAAGCGCCATGGAACCTACAGTTGGAGGATGCTTGAGGGGCCATTTAATGTCTAGGTAGACTATATTAGGGATTAATAGATAACTGCCTGTTGTTCCCAAACGATCCAGCTATTTTTGAAGCTCCGATAAACTCTTGTCCAAGGCTTGCATGTCAGTTTAGACCTCTGCCTTTCAATATGCAGCAGGCTCTTCTACTCCTTGCTGCCCTTTCCGGGCTCGCCAACTGTTCGCCCACAAGACAAAGGCTACAGAAAAGGGCGCCGAAGGCCTCAGTTCAGTATTTGGGTGTGACAACGTCGAACTTGCCCAATGAGTACCGTGACGGGGGTGGAGGCGGCCAGATCAACGGCCTCAATTTCATGATGTTCTCTGACGGAATCTACACCTCGTCAGGAGTTCCACAGGATAATCTATCAAACTGGGCCAACTTCACGTCAAACTCAATTGCCTGTTCTGGTTATAAAGGCGCCGCCATTACAAGCCTTACCGACTACGGCACCGCGGCCAAGGGACCGTACCAGACGATTCCTTTTTACTATAGTAAAGGCGAGAGTGAGTCGCTCACGGGCATATGGCCGAACCAAAACATCGTGACCCTGTGTGGTGGGTCCTGTGGTGTGTCTTTTCCCTTGGTAGTCAATCGCACAGCCATTTCGGCTGGCAGTAGCGATGTGGTTATTTACAACACGGGAGTCCAAATCACCTTAAATGGAGACGTGCCTGTCGCTTCGCGGCCCACACAGTCACTGTTCTTGCATGGCGAACCGCAGTACGGCTCCTTTAGCGCAATGGCTGGCATTGACGGTTATCTTTATATGTTCGCACGCATTACGGGGACGACAAACAGTGACGGACTCAAATTAGCACGTGTCCCTCAGACTGCCTGGTCTGATCGGTCCCAATACCGTTATTGGAATGGGGCTTCATTTGTGACCACCTCACCGGCTGCTGACGACGGTGGAGCCGCCAACGTATTCAGCTGGTCGGAGGACATCTTTGGAACGAGATATGGACCGGAGTACGGAGACCTGTTCTATAGTAGCTACTACGGCTATTATATCTTGATCTTCGAATCTGCGGCTGCGGCGATCGACCCAAACGGTAAGCTCCCTGGTTCGAGAAACGTTTGAGCCACAAACTTCCTTCAGTGCAGCTGATCGAGTGTTAGTATACATGTCTTATTCTACCTCTCTTACAGGTGGCTGGTCGACCCCTGTGTCCATCTATCAGATCCCCTCGATTTCAGATGGCTATTCGTATTCACTTCATGCCTATCCTCAATACGACTCAACACAGCGTGTTGTACCAATTTCTTGGTCGACATATTCGAAGTCACAATCGTATTCGATCAAGATGGTCAATGTAACTTTTTCATAAAGAAAGCTAGGAACGAACGTTTAAGGGAATTAGAATATAAAACTATGTTTGTACATATTCGATATTTATTGTCGATTTACGAAGAGCGGCATTTGTGCTACATAATATTAGCCTACGGGGAAAAGCCTTTTCTTTCACTAAATTCTCGTTGCTATGCCGACTAGAGCCACCTTTTAGGGCGACTCGTGAGGATGATATTCCATTTTATCTCTAATCTTGCTGACTGTCCTAGCAAGGATAGAGCCAAGAGTCCAGTAAGCCGAGACCCAATTATTAACAACCTTCCCTTTCTCTTGTGCTGCTACGTCGAATATACCATTCGGACACAGATCAGCAGATATACGAAAGCAATGAATAGATTCAGCATGAATGGGCCGACTCATCGTGTCGGGAAATTCTGGGGTTAACAAATCTCCCCCGCATTTTCTGTGCCCCTTTCCACACAGACCTCCATGTTTTCGTCGCTGTACCACTGATATGCGGAGAGACAAGACTAATGACGTTTTGCTATATCACAACTAGACTACTGATCGGGTCCACAAACAAGACTAAAGCCAAGGCCAGAAACTCCAGTCCCGGCACTTCGCCTGAATATGGGGTAGCTGTTGGGAGGCATGTTGACCATTATCTCCACCGCAATTGGGTCTTAGGCGGACAAGAAGCAACGCCACAACAAGTAGTCAAAGGTCGATCTTTGTGTATAAATTGTGTAAGTTTTCCCCCCAAGCAAGTCGTGGATATCAAGGACAAGGTGAGCTGCGAAAGACCAAAGTATTGATGCCATGGCGATCGTAGATGCAGTGACTCAAGTCATGGCGGGCTTGTCTACTTCACAAGCGCTGTGCACATTATCTCTTGTATACTTTATTGGCCTCATAATCTATAGGATTTACTTCCATCCACTCGCGAAATACCCGGGGCCTTTTCTGGGCAAGTTCACCAGCTTGCCTAAAATGATAGCAATGGGCAGGATGGACAGGCTCACTTGGCAAACAAAGACCTTACGTGAATATGGCGGCGGACCTGTCCGTATCTCTACCAACGAGCTCCTATTCGGCGACATGAAATCGTGGACAGATATCTACGGTCAGAGTTCGAACCCTTGCACGAAGGAGCCCTTCTTCTACAACAAATTTACCGCAAGTGGTGCCAACAGCATCTTGAATGAGATTGACCGCACGCGGCACGCTCGACTCCGAAGGCTCGTGTCTCATGGTTTTTCTGAGAGAGCACTTCTTCAAGAGGAAGGCCTTGTACAACAAAGGGTTGACCTATTCATCGACTTGGTAATCAAACCAGCGGCTAAGATGGGCACGTGTGTCGATATTTTCGGCAAAATGATGGAGCATTATCTTGATATTGTCAGCTATTTGAGTTTTGGGAAATCATTTGATTCCCTTTCTGGCAAGGGCGAGATGACCCGCCATGATTTAGACCGATTGTAAGTTCTCAACTGTCTCTAGAAAGTCCAAAATCATGCTTTCCGGAGTCGATCTAATAGTTGATGAATTCGCAGTATGACAGTTGTTCCCATACAGTCATTCTTTCCTTTCTTGCGATATGTTCCCTCCAAGTACATCCAGGATGGCTATCAAGGGCTTGACAGGCTTATCAGGTTTAGCCAATCCAGTGTGAAAGCCTTCATGAAAAAGGTGGATCAAGATCCAGAATTCGCTAAAGGAACCTTCCTAAAGAACTTAGTCGACGCCGAAGACGCCGAGACTGGAAGTAAGCTATCATTCGAAGAACTTGTCGAGAACACGATCATTTTCCTAGTTGCTGGCAGTGATACGACGGCAGTGACTACACTCTATACAATCTGGGAATGCGGCAGAAATGCTGTTGTAAGAGATAAATTGGTGGCGGAAATCCGCACTGCCTTTCCTGATCGCCAAGAGCTACCAACATACGAGAAGGCTTCAAAACTAGTATGATACCCCTTTGTCTACATTATTCACGTGTAAAGACCTAGCTAAGCAACACATTTGACAGCCATACCTTGATGCGATCATACAAGAAACACTCAGGAAATACGGACCCTTGAGTTCTGCATTTCCCAGAGTCTCTCCAGGGCGTGAGATTAGCGGGCACTTCATTCCTCGAGGGACCATTGTATCAACTTCGGCCCACGCCACGGCAAGGGACCCCGTTGTATTCCCACAGCCTGAAGAGTATAAACCGGAGCGGTGGTTGAATGCAAGTAAAGAAATGAAAGACATGCTGCGGCCATTCAGCTATGGCCCCCGGAATTGCATCGGTAAGCACTTGGCGCAGATCGGCTTGACTCTGACACTGTCGAGACTCTATCAACTTTACGATATTGTCAATGATCCCATCATGACGGAGGAGATGATGAGACCAAAGGATAGAGGCGTGACTGCTCCTTGGGCAGCGAAGGTTTCCATCAAGCCGACCCCAGTTCATTAAGTATTTATGAGTTCAACCCTTCAATGAAACTATATTCCAAAAAGTCCTTGCAAGTATGACTCCTACATACCAGTAGACAGGTTTGCGTAGACCCAAGAAACATATTTCTCATATTGTGCTATGTGATACTATACTTACCAAATTCGTCACTAGTTTGAATGGCATTCTAGCTGGGGAAAGGCTTACTTGGCTCGAGAGGTCTCAGACAGTGGTATACCTACAAAAGGACCCATCAAATTGACCACGAAGTGAGCTATCATAGCAAAGAAGCACTGTAGAGGGATCAAAGCAAAAAGCTGATGTTGTCTTCCATAAGCAATCTGACTACCACAATTGCGACTACTGTTTAAGATCGTAAACAGCGAGCTGAGTGGCTTTGGTTCTGAGCCGATTTTGGATTTCGAGTCAGTGGCGCCCCCATGAATACCCGGTCATAGAGGTGTTACACTACACTAGGCAGAGCCAACTAAGAACTCCCGGGTGGAGGTGCTAAGGCATGCCGGGGTGGTTTAAGTAAACTTTGGAGAATTGCGGGGATGGTGATCATCAATACAAGCCATTCTAATGTATGATTTACAAGCTTCAAGAATATATCGGCACGCAGTTATTACATGATTAGCAATACCTATCATTTTTCTGGTTCGAAATCTAGAAACAACACTGCGACGAGATATAATGGCAGCATCAAGTTCCCAGCCAAATGTGAGAAAGCCCACCTACAGACAAATACATCTACACGCTGGTAACAGAGTGATCCAGGGCACTTCAAGCGAAAAAGGCCTTCATGTCGCCATAGTCGGCGCAGGCATAGGTGGACTTACTTGCGCCATTGCTTGTCGTCGAGCGAATCCACCGCTACAAGTCACAGTGCTGGAACGTGCGCCGACAATTCTCACCATTGGCGCGGGCATCCATATTCCTCCCAACTCGTGTCGAGTTCTCACCAAGTTTGGTTTACTCGACAAGCTTAAGCAAGCAGGAGGCTATCAGCTCGTGAATTTCACGTTGCGGAGATACGAGAATGGGCAGATTCTCGTTGAGAAACCTCTCATGAATCGAGTAGAGACAGAGTATGGGGCTGAATGGATGTGAGAAAGCCCCGACAGTGTCAGTTCCGCTCAAAGGAGAACGAAGGTACTGACGAAAACGATTTCGAACGACAGAGCCATCCATAGAGGTGACTACCAGAATGTGCTACTAGCCGAGGCTTTAGAAGCCGGTGCGAATATAATGACAGACTCGGAAGTCACTAGTGTCGAAATAGCAGATGACAGTTTGCAGAAAATCATACTGAAAGATGGAAGAATTATTGAAGCTGATGTGGTTATTGGCGCAGACGGTACGTAAAACCTGTAGATTTTTAATTTAGTCCGTTGGAACTGAAACGTTGCTGGACAGGATTGTGGTCTCTTTTACGGGAAATTGTGCTGGGACGCCCGTTCCCACCAGAAGAGACAGGAGACTTGGCATATCGAGGAACGTTTTCCCGAGACCAGTTGTTGGCTCTAGGGAATGAGAGGATTAATGAGCTGCTGGACCAGTCACACATGCAGGTATGGATGGGTCCAGGAAGACATGCGGCATTCTACCCTCTGAGAAATCACACAGAGTACAATCTTGTCCTGATGTAGGTTGATTATCCATCCAAACTAAGATATCTCAGCATATCTGGAGAGGAAAGGCAAATATAAAGGCTTTGCTAATATTTGCACAGAGTTGCGGATGATCTCCCGGCTGGCGTTCGAACTTCACCAGGTAATGTGGAGGAAATGGCGGCTAACTTTGAAGGTTGGGATCCAATGTCAGCAATCTTTCCCCCTCTCGAGTGTGCTGTCTTATGGCAATATCCTGACTTCTGTTTCTAGTCTGAGCGAGATAATTTCTTGTCTGAAGACCCCACTCAAATGGAAGCTCCTCCACTTCGAGAGTCTCGATCAATGGAGTAAGGTATGTATCCCGGCTTACTTGTGTGTAAGACTTTGAGGCTAATTGACAGGGTCCTATTGTATTATTAGGGGATGCTTCGCATCCTACGCTGCCATATCAAGGTCAGGGCGCTGCAATGGCCGTTGAAGATGGGGCTATTCTAGGTTTGCTCCTCGCAAGGCTACAAAGCGCCAGTACAGCGAACACCCGAGCAGAAAAGAATAACCAATTTACAAAACTGTTTCAGTTCTACCAAGACTTACGCAAGAAACGGACTGAGATCAATGTCGCTGGCGCAGTACAGACGCGGCACTACTACCATCTACCTGATGGTAACGAACAAATACTTCGCGACCAAGAGCTGCGCGCATTGTCCGAGTCAAACTGGAAGGGAAAATGCTCATTTAATTGGGGCGATGCAGATATTCAGAAGAGTCTACTAGGTTTTGATGTCTTTACTGAGGCAGACGAAAAGTTTGATAAATGGTGGGCAAGTCAGAGCCTAGGTATCTAAATAGAATCAAGTCTTTTGTTCCTGCTTGATTGCCCAAGATCCTATGAATGTCTCAGTTCTGCTACGAGAACTTGTGACTTGCTATATGAATTTCCAAGAAAGGGTAGTACTTTTATGCAGGATTTCTGGCTCCATGTGAAGGTCACTTTAACGTGCGCCCATCACATTGTACGTGCCTGGGTAAGCAAATGGCATTTCGCGTCGTATGTTCAATTTTTCACAGGATTCCGCTGACGTAGTGTCCCTGATGGTCTAAGGCCGCCGTCTTGATTATTTCATCCGATAGGTCTGGCTGTTTCGGGAATTATTATGTGGGTTAGGTGCCGTGGTGTCGGGTGTTTTCATGCCTCAGCTGGGGGAGCAGGCGGACCCCCACACAACCCCAGAAAATACGCCTTCTCCGGGTACAGAGTGCGGAGTCAGAATGTCATCCAATCTATCATACATCCTATAGGTGCCAAAAGTCCATGTAATAGACGTTGGGCTGCACCTTTAGGAACTTACAGCGCCGCAACCGACTTCTCCAGCTCTACACCCAAGTTAGCTTGCGAAGGAGTATCCACATTATCGTCTATTGCACATCATTTTCAAAACACAGAAGATACAAAATAGCCTCCTGAACTCAAACCTGATAGCAAAGTTCTCCGGTATGGGCAGCTCAACTGAACGAAATGGGGAGCCAAATGGTGATTCACCCGTGTTACGGGTGGACTACCTAATCGTAGGCACTGGCCCGGCGGGAGCAGCTTTGGCAGCATTCATGGCATCATATGGTATGATTACTTAGCCCTTTGCTGATTCAAGTAGTCTAACAACTCTCTTAATGAAGGAATGAAGGGGCTCATTGTGAGCAAAGAGCCGAGTAACGCAGACACACCTAGGGCTCATATCACAAATATGGCTGCACTTGGTATGAGTTTTCGGTCTAATGCTATATTATATGATAACACTAATCTGACACTATGCTGCTAAACATGATAGACTGTCTCCGTGATATTGGCCTGGACGTGGAGTGTTACACGCTTGGAACGAGCAATGATTCCATGGTACATACTCGTTGGTCAAACACAATGGCTGGTCTGGAATACGGCCGCATTTACTCCTGGGGTAATGATCCAAGGCGAAAGGTCAGTCGGGGCTTCTTTCTTTGCTTCTCAGTGATGATTGGGGGCGAACATGGGCTTATCTTTTGATGGCACGTTGGTCTGACCTATACAGGGTGATTATGAACTTGCAAGCCCTTCGCATATGCTGGACCTTCCTCAGACTTTGATGGAACCGGTGTTGATGCGCTATGCGACCCTCAATGGCTTCAAAGTGAGATGGGACACCGAATTCATCGCGTTCCAGCAGGATGATCGTGGCGTCATGACAACTCTACAGGACAGGCTTTCCGGATCGACTTTCCAAGTCCGCTCCAAATATCTTTTCGGTGCCGATGGAGCCCGTAGCAAAATTGTTCAGCAAGCAGAGATTCCACTGATTCGACGACCGGGACAAGGCTTCGCGGTTAATGTTTTAATGAAAGCCGACATGGCTCATCTAATGGAGCATCGCAAGGGCAATCTTCACTGGATTCTGCAACCGAACCTCGAGACGCCAGAGTGGGGCTGGATTGGGTGCATGAGAATGGTTAAGCCGTGGCACGAGTGGCTGTGCATTATTTTCACGTCCCCGACAGCAGAGAGAAAGCTGAGATCAGAAGAAGAATACAAGCAGCGAATTCGAGAAATGATCGGGGATGACTCAGTGTCAATTGAGGTACTCGGTGTGTCAACCTGGGCTATCAATGAGATTGCTGGAGAGTACTATAGCAAAAACAACGTGTGAGTACGAATAGAATCATCGCTTTGGCGTACATACTAAACTGGCCAATAGATTCTGTCTAGGCGATGCCGTTCATAGACATCCCCCAAACCATGGCCTTGGGTCGAACACTTGCATCCAAGACGCACATAACCTTGCGTGGAAGATTAACTATGTAGATAAAGGTATCAAGCCATTAGTTCAACTTTTAACCTTATACTTGATGACTAATGGTTTTGATGCTAGGTTTGGCTGGGAGAGAACTTCTCGAGAGCTATAGCATCGAGCGACAGCCTGTCGGACTTAACGTGGTCACTCAGTAATTTGCCCCTTCTATGCTTTCAATTCTTGTGTCAAAAGTATCACACTGACAAATAGCTTAGGGCAAATGCTTCTCTCAGAAATCATAAGAATATTTGGGAAGTACTTGGAAATCTGGAGCCGACGCTTGAGGGTCGCTTGAAAGCCCATTCCGAGCTGTATGCCGACTCTGTTGAAGGACGTACCCGTCGTGAAAATTTATCGAAGGCTCTAAGGGCAATTGACAGAGAAGAGCATGGCCTCGGAATTGAAATGAATCAGCGCTATAGGTCGTCAGCTGTCTACCATGCTGACCAGGACGCGACCCCTGAATTTACCAGAGATCCGCTCGAACATTACCATCCCACCACGTATCCAGGGTCACGCTTACCACATGCCTGGCTCGGCAACCACACCCCATCCAAGTACATTTCTACTATTGATCTGGCCGGGAAAGGGCGGTTTGCTCTCTTCACTGGCATCGGCGGCCGGCACTGGAAAACAGCGGCAGAGACTGTTTCCTCGGAGCTGGGAATATCGATCAAGGCCTATTCGATTGGGTACGGGCAAGAGTTCAAGGATGTCTACCTTGACTGGGAAGCTCATAGAGGTGTTTCCGAGTCTGGCTGCGTTTTGGTGCGGCCGGATTATTTTGTCGCTTGGAAATGTCCGGCTTGGGAAGTGGACGGCGTAGAAAAGCTGAGACAGGTGATGAAATCAATTCTGTCACTCTCATAGAAACCCCCTTCTAAGAGGTAGTCATTCCTGAAATCATGTTGTAAACGACTGAGCTGAAATTTCTTATGTCGTTACCGTTCTGATTCAATGTTGATCATAAATTGATTGCTATCACCTCTACGTCTACTAAATTCTGCCAAGGGCCAGTGATACGAGGTATGTTAGTAATAGACCTTATACCTCGATCTTATTAGTCAATTCCTCCCTCATCTTCCAACAACTCCTTTCCTCCAACAGTAACCTGCTCTGCCGACTGTAGCACGTAGAGCATTCGAGCCCAGCTTTGTTTGCTAGTATTGCGCCATGCATGATTCGTTCCCCGTTGTACGGCAACATCTCCTTGCTTAAGAAGTCTTGTCTCCCCAGAGTCCAGGACTAGCTCGATTTCGCCCTCAATAACCACTCCAAAGTCACAAGACTGTGTCCTATGCATAGGTGAGGTGTACCCCGGAGGAAAATCTACCGTTCGACAGACTGTACCGCCTGGAATAGTAATTTTCGGTGCATGAATAAGATAATTTTGGTAAGTCTCAATATCCTGACCTCGAGCCATAGGAACAGGAAATCCTTCTGTCGTATACATTAGACTAAACTCCATGTCGCCTCCCATTACTCGCCGAACAGGAGCTGGCTCGGGGATGACGGTGCTAAAACAGGCCTTCCCGGAGGCATTATGTGTGGTGATATACCTCGAATGGCGACGGAGATTACTCTGGCTTGATGTTTCCATTTTGAATGGTTTACTGATCTTATTGAAGATACCTTAAGACAGAAACGGCGTTGTATTTAATTACGTGGGTAGGTGAGGTGAGCACACGACCACACGAAGCCGGAAGCCGAATAAACTTGCAAATGAATAATGAATATTGTCTTCCATCAGACTCGTCGAGACAAGTATTTTATCTATCTAATGAGGGGGGATGAGGGGTAGTACTATCCAGTTGTCGTAATTAGGACCAAAATGAATGTTGTTCATGCCCTCCAATAAATCCCGAGGACGATCGACCTCGGAATTATGCTCAAACAGGCCGGCACCCTGTGTGTCTCCCGAGGAAATTTCTAAGACTAGCTTATGACCTACGCCGACAACAACATTGGTGGGCCACACCTCCACATCGACTGGGTAAACCGTATCCGGTTCAACGGGGAGGACATCAGTGGAGAGATATGTCCGATGGGGTTTCCATGGACGGTGGAGAGGATTGTCCTCAGCTAGCGCCCGGAGACTAACACGGAGCCACCCCTTAGTCACGGGCACAGGGTCGCCCACGGTGCCTGTGTAGAATATCTCAGACCCCTGTGCATCTAGATGTCTAAGTGTTATGAAAAGGTCTATCTCCGAAGGATTTGTGGTCTTATTAGGGAGGGACGAGGCTGACACATTGATATGTACCACGATATGCCCAGTGAACTCTGTCTCACGTGAGAACGGAGATGTCGAAAATTGTACAACCTGTGGGTTTCTCAAATCGCTTGGGGCTCGGTAAGATAGTGTTGCCGATGTTGCAGCACTCAGCCCCGTCGATTCTGTCATTTGTCGATCCGCAGCGAGGAAGAACTTGGTATACTTTGTCCGAGGAATTGGCCACTCTTGCTCGTAACGAGAAGGGTATTGCTTTTCGGCCTCGGCATTGTTGTATCCAACATTGCCTGTTCGTAGTACCAAGCCTACTTTGGGTGCTTCGCCGGTCGACCAGCCTCCTGTGTCGTGGCCTTTGAGAAATGCGTCTAAGAAGCTTTTCTGCATGTCGACATTTTCCTTTGAATAGAAAGGTAAATCGTGGCGTCCAGTGATCATTCTAAGATACTTGTGCTTCGATCCAGCCCGTAAGTATCCTTCAACATTGCCGCGTAGATGAAGTAAGATCCCACCCCAATTGCCCACAGAGAGAACTGGGACTTTAATATTGCTGAGCTCGTAATCTCTGGAGGCATAATACTCTTCATCAAGAAAATGGTGGGACGCGTTGTCCTCATTTTGGTCTCGACGATTAGCAAGCAATCTCTCCTCTGACAAATTCCCCTCAATGGTATCCTGTCCCCATTTGCGATCAGCTCTTCCGGGTCGGCCGTACTGGTTTGTGACGACCTGCCGGTCCCACCAAAACCTGATAAACGTATTGGAGAGAATGCCTCCGTGTCGGCAACGGTCACGGTAGTAGTCTGACATACCCTCCCATGGTATAATGCAAGCTAAACCTTTTGGTTGGAGAGCTGCCACCCTCCATTGACTCCCGGCATAGTAGCTAATGCCGAGAAGACCTACGCGACCAGATGACCATGGCCTGGACGCTGCCCACTCAATAACATCAAAAAAAGCTTGGCTTGTGTTATACGACATTGTATCAAGCACTCCAGGAGATTGGCCTGTCCCAAGTTCGTCCGCTCTAACGATAGCATATCCCTGTCCGGTCCAGAACCCCGGATCCGGAGTTTCCCAAGATGAATGAGCCGAGTGGTGCTCTTTAGGCACTTCAGAGTAGGAATCGGCATGGAAACTTGATCATATTAGCAATGGGTCATGACTTAGCTGCTAGGCAGACGTTACTGTCCATAACGTACACATTATAGTGAACATCCTTCCCATACGGACCATAAGTTACCAATACTGGATACGTCTCGTTTTCTTTTTTAGGGCGATATACGTTGCATCTCACCAGGCCCTTGCCTGCCTTAAGTTCCACAATGACATTTTCCTCGTAGATGTAAGGAAACGAAGTGGTGTCCACTTTATGGGCGTCTATGATTTCGATTTCCTTCATTGATACAAGTGATTAACAAATCGTTAGGATCGAGTTTCGTTTTCAATTTCTGGCGAATGATTGTTCCTCAAGGTAAGTGTCTGGCAACATTTCAGGAGACGCGACTGAAACTATATTGACGCGTTCCTAGAAAGCATTCTGCTACCTGACAAATTGCCGCTGAAAGAAAACCCGCGTGGTGGAGAGTCTATCGGCAATTTGTATCTTACTCTGGAGAATGCCTATATTTGATATGACAAGGACTATGTTGATAGAACCATTGTTGTGCCAGTCACTATGGAGGTCTCATATAAAGGCTACTTCACTCTGGTCCATACACTGTTGAGCTGTTTACTACAACAGAATGTTCTTGACACAGTACATCTCAATAGTTTCCAGAAAACGTTGACTTTTAGATGAATTCAATCATATCCCTGATACTCATCAAACTCTTCACCTGATATCTAAGAGCTGTCTTAAGCGTCCAGACATAGCGACCTAACTCTACGTAGACTCATACCCATCGGTTGTTAGAAGCTCACAAAGAGCTGTCCCAAGAACCTTGGCAACAGGGATCTTAAGTTTCAACATCAAGTGAGAACCAACTTCTATCAGAGCATCAATCGAGCAGGCTTCTTTCTCGTTCACTTTGGCTCTTCCATGCCACATGATCAGGGTCGCAAAGTAGATACACAAAGGGAGGTGAGGAGGCTCAATGAACTGTGGCCTGTCCATGTCTAGTGATGTGCGCCGTCTGCGTGGCGCCAAACCAGACTCTGCAATTCGGAGAATTGCTTTTGCGTGCCAGAGTGAAATATCAAAATGACGACCTGTTGACCAAGGCTGGATTGCTTCAGCGCCGACATCGTCTTTTAGAGGCGGCGCCGCACTATGTGGTGCGGTCTGGGCAAGACGCTGAAGAGCTCCCATGTTTGAATGCAAAGTTACCTGCGTAAGATGATAAAGTAGCATTTGTGATATCTGGAGAGGACTGTCGAGGTTTGTTTGTGCTGACTTTGCCCTAACCCATTGGTCCAGTGCCATCTCGACGAACTCGGCTTTCCAGAGAGAAGGCAAAGTGGGATCGTCCGCATCCCGTGGGCTTGCCATCCAGCTGTAACGTATGATCGTTGCGAGTTGATAAATATCTGCAGTATACTTCACAATTGAGCTATTAGGTGTGGACTTTGAGATGATACCTCCCGTCGCGAGCCTTTGATAGCCAATTGTGTCTTGTTCTCTCCCCAAAAAGCATTGATCTCCAGCAAATGTCGGAGGGCGTTGTAGCAGCAGAACTCTGTAACTATCAAGGACATTCATTGCCTCTAGTATTAATTGAAGGTGGTGACGCTGACTCACGGTGGCATCACGCGGCATGATATTGATGCAGGAGGTCATCGCGTGCACTTTGTTGCCGTGAAACACCTCCATAAACTCATAAGCTCTTTTGTCTCCGCTGCACAGTCCATATAGCTCAAGGAGGACAAATGTTTTTGCAAAACTTAAAGAGTCTTCAAAAGAAGGATTAGTGTCTAGCAGATGGTCTTCTAGCATGAGTCTTCGCGAATCGTTGAAAAGAATCTTAGCAACTTTTGCGCTGCCGGAGGTCGTGCAGTAAAGACCTCCAATCGCTGCCATCGCAAGGCAGAGCTCTACTCGAGTATCATCACCTGCTTCAAAATCGGAGAACACGGCAAATGTGGCCGATAGGTGCCTTTTGGAAATGTTGAGGAGGATGTTGATTGTTATTTCATCGTATACGCCCAACTGTGGGATAATGGAATACCAGGACCATTGCTGTGCCTCTTGAGAGGGAGACGACGCTCGAGAGCGACGTTGAAGCTGATTCTTCATGATATCTACAGCGCTGTCCATAGATGGATCGAAGTTAACGTCAAAGGCCATAGGATGTTGAGGCCACACGTCGTCTACCCCTGAAAGCTCATTTAGGTCATCAAGCCAGTTACCGAAGTCCTGTATTATGAGAAGGGAAGAGATTAGCTTCTACACTGCGCACATGGCTACAGATCCTTGACTATTTACCGCAGGTGGAACGAGATCGTTCAATAGATCCATTGTCTCGCACATCGGTGGGAGTTGCAATGGATCAGCATCAAAGGCAGCTGGCACCGATGAGACTGGAGGTGGCTCAGAAGTCATCCAATCGTCCACCGCACCGTGGAGGGAGAGCCCGATTGTTTCAAAATATGCATCGTTGTTATTTCTCGAGTTTGGGTCGTTGATCTGTTCAATGCCGGGAACAGGGCTATGCGGTCTGTCCAGAGTTGACGGATCAATGCTACTTGGTGTCCAAGGCTCGGGAGCAGGAGGAATTGGGATGGAATAGGTTGCCTCGTCGTCACAAGAAGCATTCTGGTCGATAATAGCAGACTGTTCAACCGGCGAGGTCTTGGCAAAGTTTCGAGGCCTACCAGGTGGCCTGGAAGAGCTCGAGACAGTGCAACTCAGCTGCTTGGACCGGCAAGATTCGCATGGCCGGATATTGTCACACTTCAATTTTCGCCTCCGGCATTGATCACACGCCAACCTCGACCGTTCCCTGTCCCTGGGCTTTCTTGAAACCTGATTAGATCGAGGTATTCGAGGTCCTTCGCCCGATGTTAGGCTCTGTGGATGGAGGTTTTGAACATGCTTAGCCAACACGTCTGGCCGTTGAAATCCGGCTCCGCAATAATCACAATGGAATGGTCGTTCTCCCGTATCTATCGAGTCATTGTCAATAGGCTCCCATTGATTCGCTACAAGACTTGTTGCAAATTTGCTTGACGTACGTATTCGTTGATGTCGAATGAGATGCTCGTTCCGGGCGAAAGTGCGCCCACAGAAATCGCAGCGGGCCATGAATGGGGGATTTTCCGAGTGTCACTACTCTCCGGACTTCTTCACCTCCTTGGGCATTGTTGGAGTCTGACGGAATCCTGGGGTCAAAGGACTGGGTCATATTCTATTGCTGTAATGCTTGAGTAGAGTCGTCCAATCTAGTCTTAGCTCTCCACCTCGGTAATTTGCCTACTTACACCTCCAGACACACACAACAAACCCCACGAGGGACTTTCATGGATCAGTGATCCTCATGCGTATTCGCTTATATTTAGCGTATACGCTACCCGCTGAACCGAGATGCGCTTTCCTTAGTGAAGATCGCGGCGTGCGGGGTGCGGAGAATCCCCGTAGGATATTGCGGCTTGCCATTATCGTGAAAAGACAGCCAATAAGGTAGACTAATTTGGTAGCCGAGGGACGGGATCATTCTCTACCATGTCATGGGAACAATGGATATTTGGATCAGTAACATGAATCAAGAACTGCGACGCAGCGTGTGCTGAAGGGGGTTTGTGAGGCTCGACCTCTTTATTATTATTTTTTTTGTACTCGAGACTGAACAACGAGTCCATGTAGCTTTGGATCAGCAGATGCGCACCTACTTGGCCAAAGTAAATGCTTCTAATGGTTGATGTTAGGCATAGCTCAAGCTGGCCAGGGGAGCGTGATCCGTCCCATCAAGATGTCGCAGCTGCTAACGAGCGTCCTGATCCGGTCCTTCTGTCCAATTTCACGAGATCACTTATACATAGTGATGAGGCAAATGAGACCGCACAGCTACTTCATATGGGCTTGAGAGTTAGGGTACGCACTTATCTGTCTATCTCATTCATATTGATGTCAATTTGCCTCGATAGGATCATCGGTCATTAAGAAAATATACCTATCCCCTCGCTCTCCTATCACACTTTCCGACGCTGCCGTCATCCGATCGCATCACTCATTTGTGCCGACTTTTCCAAAAACGATGCTCGGGCCACCTCTTCTTCGAATATTTTCCTCAGTCGGCCTTGACCCGTGAGTCAATTGCCCCATTACGGTTCGGCGTTGCATGTTTGGCCTCGATTTGTAGTGGTGATGATGTGAATGAGACCGAGACATTGTTTTCGGCGGGCGCGAGCTTGTGGCCGGTCCTAGTCGAGGTAGACAATAGTTTGGCTCGCTCTGTTGAGATGCTTCTAGCAGTATGTAGTTACTATGGTCCTGGTTCTCCTGTCTGATCATGTTGAATGCTTACATCACAAGTCCGTCCTTCTCATCCCGTGCGGTGTGCTTGCAGCAACGGAATCATCTCGTGTTAGGGCAACACTCCTTCTCTCATCCACGTTGACGGTAGAGTGCTCTAGATAGGTCGTTCACTAAGCTTTACTTACCCATGATTAGGTTGCCCGCCGTATGCGTTTACATCAACCTGCGCAGCTGGAACCAAACCTTCGCGATCGGGTATCATCATTGAGGTTTGTCACCGCGAACAGGTCTGGGCCTCATCTTTCTGTCTCACTGACTGTTTCCAGTCCAATGCTCTGGTCGCTGTGGCTTTGGGATATTATTTACGCGCTTCACTCAGGTCATCCGTTAAGCTTCTCTGTCGAAGAGCTCTTGAATTTTATGCCTGGTTCGACCATCCCGTTCTTGCATGTTTACCGAGATCTACTGCTTGAGTCTACTCGTGGCAACCAACTACTCCTTACGACAATAGGTAGCCCCTCCCGAGATCAAGCATCCCTATTGCTCTTTGCTATCTTGTCTGAATCTATCACGGTGCGCCGATCTCTCGGGAGCATGAATAGCATTATCAATCTCGCCCCAAGATTGGACTTCGAACATAATCCTTTTGCCCCGTTTTCCGCTCACGCCGAGCTCGATCGAATCCAGAGTCAGCTCTCGTTAGCACTTGATCGATGGCACAGCCATTTCGCGGATTCTATAAGTTCAGATTTACTAGCGCTATATTATTATTGCAAGCTATATCTCTCTTGCGCCGAGATCCCCAGACTATGCCAATCGACACGTTATCAAGACTCCGAGTCGGAAAATATAAGTGCTTTGAACGACCTAGATCAACCAAAAATCTCAGACCAGTCCGTCAACAATGCATGGGCTTTGCTTGATGCTGCAGCGAAGGTCCGTAAGTCTCAGGAGGCACTTTGTTCAGCCTGGATGCCAATTGTGGTTTATCATGCAGCTCTGGTTGTTTGGGCCAAGATTAGCTATGAAAGTAAAATTGGTAGCCGGATTCACGCACATGGAAGCATCAGAACACTTCTGGCATTCAAAGCGGAATTAGAGGCTATGCGCTGGCCCTGCTGTATGCAGATGGCGGTCACTTTAGATAAACTCATGTCTACATAAGCTACGCGGATAGTAAAGTGGTGTCACAAATAATTACCTCAATCTCTGATAGATAGTTCAACGTTCGCGGACTTGTATTCCTATAGGTTATATAACTGCAGAGGAGACAAGTCTCAGAAATTCAAGCAAACAGACTACCGCTAGTATTCTTTTCTTTTGTCGTCGATTCCTTCCAATATGTCACTGTTCTTGTGTCGGTGTAGTAAGTGAGTCCTAGTGGCCCTAGCTCTCCGCCAATACCACTTTGCTTATGAGCGCCAAATAAAGCTACAGGATGCATCTTCAGCCCACCATTGACCCAGACACTTCCCGTTTCTAGGCTGCTTGCAATACCCCATGCTCGCTTCTCGTCACGGCAATAGACCGTAGCACCGAGACCTGTGTGCGTGTCATTGACGCGGCCAATCACGTCGTCGTCTTCGTGCCATGTGAGAACAGGAAGAATAGGACCAAATGCTTCTTCCTGAACAACACGAGACTTCTCCGGCGGCTTGGCCACAACAGCTGGAGAAATGAAGAAACCTGACCCGGGCTGATGTTCAGGAACCTTGCCACTGCCGACGACGAAATCGAAGTGTTGCTTGTCACAGTCTTCATAAATAGAGCGTACCTTGTCGTACTGCAACTTATTCTGGATGGGACTACAGAAACCCTCACCTGCCTTCAATGTCTTGACAATGGCTGTCAAGTGGCTCATGAACTCGTCGTATACGGACTCTTGCACGTAAACTCGTTTAGTTGCCATACAGACTTGAGCCGAGTGGGCGAACGATGCCATTGCAACCAGGTGCGCAGCGCTGGCCATGTCAAAATCGTCCGTCACTACGGCCGCATCATTGCCGCCCCTATTTCGTGGTCCATTGTTAGTTAGATCTTCTTACAAATCCGTACCACTTTTTACTTGCAATTCCAAATTAACTCTTTTCAAAGTTTCAGCGGCTGCAGCCATGACCTTCTTTCCTGTTGCGATAGAGCCAGTGAAAGAAATTTTGGCGATCCCGGGATGTTTGGTTATCCACGGGCCAAGACTGTCATCTCCTCCGAGCACCTGCACCACGCCGGCTGGGAAAGTCTGAGCGGCGATTTCGCCAACCTTGAGAGCTGTGTAGGGCGTGAAAGGGCTGTCTCCTGTTAGCAAAGACTTTTTGAGTCACCTTCATACAACGTACGAGGGCTTCAATATAACGGTACAGCCTGCCATGAGTGCTGGAGCAATCTTGAGAATTGCCATTTGGAATGGGTAGTTCCATGGCGTAATCCCTGCTACTACTCCTACCGGTACGCGTTGAAGCACAATCTTCACATTATCGTCTTCTTTGAGGACCTGCTCCTCGGCAGACCATTCAGCTGCAGGTAGATCAGATTAATACACAGGCCTCGATTTATACAAAGACGTTGGTTTCCAAGGATTGAAGTGAACTCACCATTGCCCCGAATAGTATTTATCCCCATGACAACTTCTGATTCTGCAAATTCAGTCTGCATGCAACCATTAGTACCTCTATTACATGGTAGAATTGTAGGAAACTTGGGTATCTCGACCGTCTTTCCAGTCTCCTTGGACAGTAGTTTTGTGAGATCTGACTTGTAAGTCTCTAATCGATCCGAAAACTCGATCAAGAGCTTGCGTCTTTCGGCGTGTTGCAGCCGAGACCAGGCTCTGAAAGCGGCAGTGGCAGCCACAACAGCGTCGTCGACATCCTGTTGCACTGCCATAGGGACCTGCCACAGTTCTTGGCCGGTGCGTGGATTAATGCCATTATATGTTTGAGCACCTGCAGCCCGCTTCTCTTTACCGACAATCTGCGCTGGTTTTATTTTCTGCTTCTATGTTGGAAAACAGTGACTTACATTATAGAAGTCCTGGAAGGACACTGAATTGGCCATGTTGTGCGCCGATATCAGGGTGTTTTCTGTGTGATTGCGCTGTTGCAAAAGCTTGAGCAACCCCCGAACTGATATGCACTGCGATTCAGCTAGATTTTATTGCGAATGCTTACAAGTGGGGAAACCAAGATGCGGACTCTAGTAGTGTAAATTCTGAGCAACAATGCCAAGGATGCTACATCATAAAATTGCCGACTTGGAGAAGACTACAGAAGCTCTGTCCAATTGTAGCTTCGATTCCTGTTGCAGCTACGACGAGAATGTGTATAGCGCCTAGTTCCAGTGTGCGGGATTTCTCCTGAGGTCATTTTATTGTCCCTGAGATGATACCTTCTGTCCTCAAGTTGGGCCCATGTGGGCCCCTTCACTTGTTTCCCCACGGGGGAACTGTACAAAAAAAATCCAGGGGGAACCCCAGGATACCCGAGCGTGCCTAGCTTTTTTTTCCCCCCTAGATCTCCAGATCATGATATTAATGTGAACGATAACTTGTTATTCCGAACGCGATGTATATCACATGTTGTCTCTGCCAGATTTAGTTTCGCACCCAAGCCCAGTGCCCTCTTAATGTTAATTATCGTTCCCAAAACTCCAGATGCATTGCAGGATGACCTCGTCACCCGAGAAGAACATTACCACAGAGGCTCTTGTGGTTGAAGCACCAGGAGCACCCTTCGAGTTACAGCAAGTGACTTTAGACCATATTCAGCCAAACGAGCTTCTCGTTGAGATTAAGTACTCCGGACTATGTCATACGGTATACCACCCTCAATATCAAAGTTTGACTTTTAGCTTACATACACTACTAGGACCTTGTTGTCCAGGCGGGTCACATGCCCTTTGGGTCCTTCCCTGCTGTCCTTGGACATGAAGGAGCCGGGATCATTCGCGAATTGGGCAACGGTTCAGTCAACTCCGGCTTGCGAGTCGGAGATCTCGTCATTCTCAGCTATTGCTCTTGTCTCGAGTGTCCTGCGTGCAAGGAAGGACGGAAAGGTGCATGCGAGAAGATTGCTCCCACCAATTTCATTGGTACCAGAGGAGATAGTAACGACAGCGCCATTCGGGCGTCCGATGGGAGACAATGCCGGGGCACGTTCTTCGGCCAGTCATCATTCAGCAAGCTAGCCATTGTTGATTCGCGAGCCGTAGTTAAGTACTCTGGTGCTGTCGAAGATCTAGCTTACTTAGCACCACTTGGCTGTGGCTACATGACGGGAGCGGCCACTGTGATGAACGTTTTGCAACCTAAACCTACGAGCAGCTTGGTTATTATCGGGCTCGGTGCAGTTGGGCTCTCCGCATTGATGGCAGCGAAACACACACAAGTTCAGGAAGTTATAGCTGTGGATATCATCGAATCCAGACTCCAAATAGCATCGCGGTTGGGGGCGACACATACCATCAACTCGAATAAATGGCCATCTATCGAAGCAGCCATTCTAGAAATCCTACCCCAAGGTTCTAACTACATCATTGAGGCTACAGGTCTAACGAGCGTGATTAACAGCGGCATTCGGGCTTTGGCCCATGGAGGCACTTTCGCTATTGTTGGCACTCCCCGGCCGCATGATGTGCTTCAAATCGACGCCTTGAGCATGCTGACTCAATGCAAGTCGCTAATTGGTGTCACCGGTGGTTATTGTGACCCTCAACAGGTAACTGGCTTTCCTTACTGCTTTATCTGGCGTTACTAATGTTTGCAAAGTTCATACCCTTACTAATTCAAATGTACCAATCTGGCGAATTTCCGGTCAATGAATTGTGCCAAACTTATCCGGTGAGCGAGATACATGAATCAATTGAAGACATGAAGTCAGGCAAGGTACGTCCGCATTTGCGAACATCTAAACAAACTATCGCTAAATCCTGGAAAGGTCATAAAGCCAGTACTAGCTTGGTAACCACACACATTCTAATTTGAACGATGTCAAGTCTGCCCAGTCATGAGTGTTACAGGATATGAGCATCATGTATTTAACAGCTAAATCCACACAAATTACTATTTGCTCGATCTTACTTGAGCCATGAGCCTGTGAATAAGAAGAATAGTTTGTATAGCAAGACCCAATACCTATTGCTTTTCATCTTACAAAAAAAGCATACACAGTCAGCACGAGTTGGTATTACCCAAGAAGATGTGCAAGTCATTCAGTAGCCATAACACACTCTAGTCTCTCACTTCAAGCAGATATGATAGCAAATGAACCAGTGTGTAAAGACACATGCGGCAATTCTTGCTTTGCGGCCCACCCGGATCATGGACCCCTAAAAATTCCCGCCTTTCTCCACCAGTATTCCGTAATTCCAGGATACGTTGCTACTCCATCTGTGACCTAGATTCTGCCTGGATCGATTGACTTGTAGCTTGAACACGCCATAAGTGTCTTGTGTCATGTACTTCTCAGTCTCAAATAAGCGAAGAAACATATCAAAACGGGTAGCAAAAGTGATACATCGTAAGTGTATTGCTTTCCTGTCATCACTAGTATACCTGGCCATTACCAAGAAAGACTTCAGGCAGGAAATTCCTTTAATTCGATTTTCTTTTTTTGGCCTGTCACTTCATCTTCACAGTCTTTGCATCGATACGCTATAAGTCCACTGTCCTATCCATTGAATGATCACAAGACACGACAATATATCATGATAGCCGATCAAGTAAAATGCAGTATCATCATTATAGGTGCGGGAATCAGCGGGCTCACAGCAGCCGTGGCTCTACGAAGAGCTGGACATGAAGTTCACGTATGACTATTAAAGTTTGTTTGACAGTTCCGGTTTAACACGCCGTCGATAGGTGTATGAGTCCCTGAGTGGTGAGGGGAAGTCTTCGGAAATCATTCACATTTGCCCGAACGCGAATAGCGCTCTTCATCATATCGAAATCGATCACGAATTGAAAGGTGGGCAAGTCATCGACACTGTAAGTTTGAAAGTTCTCATTGTCCAAGATATTCGGCTTCACTCATAAAATGAATGTTGCAGGTATGTTACTATACTGCCGAAGCCATCCTTCTCGGTATTATCGACATGAGGGAGGAGTTACATTATTGGCAACAGGTGAGAGAATGCAATGAATCTCAAATGCCATAACCATATAACATTGACAATTTTTCCCAAAGCCATGGCTGACAGCTCGTCGGGATGGCTTGATTAAACACCTCGAAGAGGCAGCTTGCTCCGAGAGCCTTCCAGGTCCGGTAGTTCAAATTCACAGGGGCCGTCGAGCCATAACTGTCAACACCGATGATGCCACAATTCAACTCAACAATGGCGAAGTAACCACTGCCGATGTCATCATAGCCGCTGAGAGTTTGCATTCTTTTGCTCGAACGTCTATGACCCAGAAGTCCTATCTTCAAACCGCTTCTCATGAGAGCCTGCCCATTTCACCAGAAACGAACTCTCAGACCAATATAGATAACTTCAACACTCCCGTCACTTCACTTGACAACAACGTGAGGATATTTGCGGCAAAGGGTTGTGCGGTCGTTGTGACTACCTCTGGCGGGGAGAGATCGGTCAACATCGTGAAAAGTGACGTCTCAGGTAATCGAGAGTATTCTGAAGCAGCAATACTTGATAACAACAAAGGACTTAACTATCTCGTGAGTGATGCCATAGAAAATTGCAAGGAAAAAGCCATTTCTATCTCGTCACACGTTGGTACAGATATTGTCCCAGCCTGGACGGAGAATCGGCTCGCCTTCATCGGAGATGCAGCATGTCACTATCCACCGTACTTGTTATACGGAACAGCTATGGCTATCGAAGATGCAGTGTCCCTGGGAGTGTTGCTCTCGGGATTGAATACTAAAGAAGACATTCTTGAGCGACTGAACATCTTT
This sequence comes from Phaeoacremonium minimum UCRPA7, assembly GCF_000392275.1. Taxonomy (NCBI): domain Eukaryota; kingdom Fungi; phylum Ascomycota; class Sordariomycetes; order Togniniales; family Togniniaceae; genus Phaeoacremonium; species Phaeoacremonium minimum. The sequence continues at coordinate 17,990 of NW_006921508.1, read as the reverse complement.
AACGAAATGCGGCGAAGCCGCGTCACAAAGCTTAGAGAGCACTCCCGCAACACCTGGAGCGGATTAGAAAGCGGCCAATTCAAAAGAGAGGATTCAGACTTTGCTTTCAGCCACGATGAGATCCACCATGCCAGACAGATGATTCGTTTACGTTTGTGGGGAAAGGCACCGAGACTTAGCTGGCGGCAGCCCGTGGGGTTTGGGCCTATGATGAGCCCACGACAGCATATCAGCCGGTCAATAAGCTCAAACCCTAGACCGGACCGGTTGGGCGAGGCCCAGTCATTGACAGCATCTATACGATTTCGCACGAGTAAAACCCTACTTGGTAATCTTTTACCGTCAGACAAGTATAGTTTCAGTAAGCGTGGCAGTGTTGCTGAGGCCAGCTTTGTGTTCCAATCCATAGAGAATCTGGCTTGGCTGGGGGGTGGTGGCTATAATCTGGTCCTCTTCCAGATTCACGGCATTCAACATAAGAGCAGCATCGACAGCACGACTAGGGACGGCTGCTACGTGGCTCTTGTCCTGGAAGATCTCGCCGATCCAATCATCTCTGGGAGAGAAGATCTCGGCTGGCCCAAACTTTACTCGGACATTGGTGTGCGAGACAACATGAAGTCTGGAGGTAGCCTCTCAGTAACTCTGTCATGGAGGGGCTCTACATGGCTATCTTTATTCTGGAACGGTCTCCAGTCATATCAGCAGTCTCCTCAGCCACTACCGTCCTCGGCAGAACATGTGTTTGTACATAAATACATCCCGGCAACTGCTGAAATTCCACATCGACAAGTAGCAGATGCGGACTATGATGTCCTGATGCCTCCCACGTCACCAGCTTCTAGACCAGTCCAATGGCAGCACAATGCCACGGAATCGGAATTCATTGTGGAACCTCGATTGGAGCATGAGCTTCCTACATTGTGGCATGTGGCTCATCGGCTAGCCGAGCTGCCTAACTTTGGAGTCGTGGAGGCTAGAGTTGGGACGAAACAAGGACAAGACGACTTCTCAGGGGCAATCAAAGTTTAGCAATGAGACAGATTAAGAGTCTGCGAAAGCTTCTAAAGCCTTCTTTCCCTTATAGACCAATATATTTCATCCTCAAACATCACAACTAAGGAATCACTCATTCCAAAAAGCATGCACGGTAAATAAATATATATATCTCAGGCATGTTTATTCTGGTTTCCGCCGACCCCATTTGAGATGATAACTAGTTACCAGCCTGGGGTCAGTCCCAGGTGACCGGTAGTGGAGGTCCCCAGATGGCCGCTGGAGTGCCTGCGGATCTTATGGTAGGTGTCTCCTCGTTGACAACATCACCGTCGGCGTAATGCTCGATGACAAAGCCAGTTGGATCCCACCAGTAGTCAAAGATCTGAGACCCCATGATGTGCCTGCCCACTCCCCATTTTGCCTTGTATCCCTTCTGCTGCAGCCATTGATGCCCCATCATCTGCGTGTCCATGTCTTCCACCTCAAATGACGAATGGTGCACTCTAGTATCTTTGCCATCATCACTACCCTTTGCTACCAGGAGGCAATGGTGATCCGAGTATTCCGGACCAAGGTCAAGGTGGAAGAAGGACATGAGCTCGTCACTGGCATTGCCGGGCTTGTGTACAATGTCTGTTGCCTTCAAGTTGAAGTGACTAGTATACCACTCGCATGTCTGGCCATAGTTGTTGGTTATGTAGCCAAAATGTCCAAGTTTATGGATTTTAGCTGGGCCGCTGCCCATTCGATTGAACACGCCTTGTTTTGTTAGTGATGTGCAGGAATATTTCATTTCTTATCTGGATGCGGGATATATTCACCCTTTCGAACCTTGTTCACGGCTCCATTGACATTTGGACGACCGTCATATACATTCGACACACCCTTGCTTGGCACGATTCTCTCCTCTTGACCAAAGACAATTTGGAGCTCAAAGCCGTTCACGTCCGGTAGGCTAACCATCTTCCCACCACCAGGTCGGTTCGAAATATCACTTACTTGCGCGCCCTCTATATTGCATGCTCGTTCAAAATCCGATTCTGTTTTCGCACGGAATCCAGAGCCGCAGAACCTCTTCTGCTGGCCGCTTGGTGCTTGCCGAGCGATGTAGATATAAGGGTCCGCACCGTATCCGCGGAGAAAGACATTCCCCTCCTCAGACTTGTCTGCAACCTCGAAGCCAAAGTCGTCGGCAAAACTCAGGAATGCAGAGATATCTGGATGCTCGTAAATCACGTATGATAGACGGTCAAGATGCACTTTGTTGGAGACAGTCATTGTTGATGTGTAGCTAGGGACAGTCAACTAAGATGTTTGAAGTTTAGTCTCATTGGGTCGATCAAAACATCGCAAATAATATGTTCTTATAGTGAATGCCCTAGTAGTGGATCATAATAATCATGGCGTTCAGTGCTGTCGTCGGTATTTTCTTCCTGCTGGGAGTATAATAGCCGCACACTCAGCCTCCACATTCCGAGCCCCACTGGGAACCAGAGCCATGAACATCTCGCCACCACTGCTTCCTCCACCTTTGAGAGTACCGCCGACGGCAGCCATTAGAATATCTTGAATTGCCTTAGCTTTTTAATGATTTTCAACTGATAGCGCTGACGACTGCGAAGACTGGCTGGGGTTTGAAGTAGACTGATTAGGTTAGTGGGATGGGCGACGGTCATGGCTGAGGCAATAGCCTAACACACTGAGCGTCCATGTTGGGACTACAATTTTTTGGCCAGACCTACACTCGCTCCCGTTAATACAAGTACTTTGAGTGCTCTGAAATATCGACACGACTATGTGCTGGTACGAAGTACATCGTACGAGCTTCTAATGCATGTTGTATGGCTCAGTTACAGCAGGTTAACAATCAAAGCAGGGTTCGGCAAGCTTAGGCTGTGGGCAAAGTCGATCGGATCACCTGAACATTGGGTCCAATGTGCAAGCCCATTCAAGCCATCTCTCCCAGTCAATCACATCTCAAAGAGCTCTTTTTTTGTTGCCGTATTTCTATTGTAGTCAGGCTGGTTGATTTTTGCAGGTCAACAGTAATTAGTCGCCTGTGGTAGCTTCTTCCTCTTCCTTCCAATGACAGCAAACATTGGGATAGTGATGATGTCGCTGTGGCCCTGACGTCACCAGTCAGAGTCTCCCCCATGCCGACTGTCCTTATGCTGCTCTCAACAACCCACCACAAAACCGCAAATTTTCCAGTGAGAATATTACCAACATTCCCAATACTCTTTATCTGGAATCAGCTTCATTTGTCTTCATAATGGCTGAGACACACCATTTCGATGTCAACAAACTGTTCGGCGTCCAGGGCTTTGTTTGTGTAGTGACTGGAGGGGGGACAGGCATTGGCCTAATGGCTACGCAGGCCCTTGCCGCAAATGGAGCCAAAGTCTATATCACGGGACGTCGAATGGAAGCTCTGGAGAACGCAGCGAAGAGTCACGAGCCAAGCCATGGTGGGCAGATCATCCCCGTCGGGCCCTGCGACGTGCGCAAGAAGGACGATCTTGAGAAACTCGTCAAGGAAATCCAGAGCAAAGAAAAGTTCATCAACCTGCTGGTCTGCAATGCTGGTGTCGCTGGACCCAAGGCTGAGCCAGAAGAAAGCGATGCTGAAGATCTAAAGCAGAAGCTATGGGAGAATGAGAGCGTGGACGAATGGCAGAGCACCTTCGAGACGGATGTCACATCCGTATATTTCACAGCCGTCGCGTTCCTGCCGCTCCTTCAGGGCGGCATTGAGCCCGAAGGCCCATTAAACCGATTTTCTCCAAGCATCATCACAATCTCCTCCATGTCCGGGCTAATGCGGCATGCTCAAGGCCACTTCGCCTACAACGCCGCGAAGGGAGCCACGGTCCATCTCAGCAAATTGATGTCCGCTGAATTCCAACAGACCGGCATCCGGGTTAACAGCATCGCGCCAGGATATTTCCCCTCTGAAATGACGACAAAGAGCTCGGATGAGAAACAGAAGTCTCACCTGCCTCCAGAGAAGATCGAGGAGAAGGGGCACGTGCCAGCAATGAGAGGTGGTCGCGACGAGGAGATGGGAATGACGGTTTTGTACCTAGCCAAGAATGAATATGTCAATGGCGAGATTATTGCTGTCGACGGAGGCGTATTGAACGTCGTCTCAGGGAGGTAATTGAACTGATGAAGAGGCATCAGAATATAAACCCGTGGACTTTGCCGGCCACTCAGCCTCTACCCAATGAATTACATTCAGATGCCCGATGACCACTATGGGGATCGATGGTGACGTGCAAGCGAAGGCACATCTGCTATTCTATAGCACCACCTTCAAGTAGAATATCAACCATATCTTTATCTGAACGTAATTGTGCGAATTGTAGGGGTGTATAACCTGTATCAGGATATCGACAATCCAATCTCGCCCTCCCTGTCGTTACGAGGAGCCGGGCAATGGCATGATCTGCGCGGGCAACGGCCAACATCAGCGCTGTCCATATATGATGTGAGATTTCCATTAAAAGATCAACGTCCACCATGTGTGTATCAAGGAGCAGTTTAACCACTTCACAGTGCCCATGGACAACTGCGAGATGCAGAACAGACTTGCCGAAGATATCCCTTGCGTCTAAGTTTCTTATGGGAACTAAGAGTAGTTGCTTGACAACAGAGACATGGCCTTCAGCACAAGCAGAATGCAACGGTGTTCTCAAATGGTCGTCTCGAATGTTGCTAAGCTCAATGATTTTCTTTGATGTGAGTAGAATTTCTACAACCCTAGAATGGCCCTTTTCTGCGGCTAAATGTAAGCAGGTTTTGCGCTCCTTGTTTAGCTGCAAAACTTCGACCTGGCCAGTTGCAAGTAGCAGCCTCACGACCGGCTCATTTCCGATACTTGAGGCCAAACAGAGTAAAGAGTTACCAGTTTCCCTGTCTCGAGCGTTGAGGTAGATGTTTCTTCGGACAGAAATAGATCGATGAGCTTCGGGGACAGCGTTTCCATTATCGTGTGTAATTGTAGGCTCATACAGACTAGTAATAGAGTCGTCCCATAAAGGCCAAGCATTGTCTGGATCTAATATCCCTCGGACGAGGGCTTGAGATCCAAGCTTTAGAGACAAAATCAACGCCTGTTCATATATTGCAGGACCTAGAGTTTCTGGTAGAAGCAACCCGGCAGCGACCATAGCCTCGCTAAACTCGGCTGGCCGATACCACTTAGACATCGTTAAGTAATACATATTTTTCTTTATGACATGCTTCGCCAGCATGAGGAACGCCAGCAACAGGCCATCGTGTTGGGGGAGCGATGACCACATTTTTCTCTTCAAATTCCATGAATCTGGTAGTTGTATGTCGCGTGAACACTTCGGGTGTTTGCCACACCTGGACCGATATAGGTCGTAGAGCTTGACGAGTGAAGAGGCTTCAGGCTGATTTTGAATCTCAAATTCCATGAATTTCTCAATTGCCCTATGGCTGCCGTTGGCCATTGCGGCAACGAAGGGCAATCGATATCGATCCCGTTCCACACCAAGATATGCGAGGTTATCTGGATGAATTGAGATCAGGGAGTCAAGATTCTTTTCGGCAAAGATGTATAGGGTAGTGACATCCGGGAGGTATCGACGAACTGCATGTCTTTCGAAAAAGTTGTGTAACCATGTCCATCGCTCTCTCGGAAAAGTTGCGAGAAATCCTCGCTGGTCGACCCCTGCTTGTTGTGCCTGATTGGCATGCCAAAGAATATTCTGAGTCGCGTATTGTAGAAATGGAAATGCTATGGCGCGATCTGCTTGAGCCGCTTCCCAATGCTCTGAATGTACCTTACCATGATCAAATAGTGTCCATTGGGGAACAGTGATTGAATCAAGATTTAAATAAGCCTCACAGCTTTGACGAAGATGCTCATGACTAGCACCTGTGAGGTTGTTTCCCAAGTCCGGCCAGAGATCAGCCATTCCATTCTCCTTCAAAAAGAAATCCCTAACAGATTCGTGAATGAATTGAACAGTGGATGGCTTTGGCTTTTTCGCTGGAACAATTTCGACTAGTCCCTTGGAGGTGTCAAGTATAAATCTTTTCTGAATATCTTGAGTGATCTCATCGGGTGGGATATCGTCGAATTCCTTAGATGATTCCCCGGTCAGAAGAGCAAAGTACAGCTCTTGAGGGCCCAGAGGCCTCGAGGAGAATAGAATCCACTGTATACAGTGTAAAAGGTCTTGAGTATTGCGGTTATCTCTAGTCATGATATCGTGAAAGAGGCCGTGGAGGTCGCTTGGGAGCTCAGCCAGCCTCGCCCGTAATTTGTGTATTCGTCCGCTGTCGTACTCCTTGTTGAGAATATCCACGACAAGGACAATCCACATGAAAACCCCAGCTGCTTTATCTCGGAGATCGGTACGGACCTGTTCGGCAAGCTTACTTTTGCCAATCTTCAGCTCACTGTCGATATACGCTGTTATATCTTCGTCATGTCCATCATTAGCTTCTAGAATAAGCTCTCGCCCACGGTAGATCGATATGTGAGGATAATGCCTGCTTGCAAGACAGACCTCGAATTGGGTGCTGGATTCAAGGACAAAATCGCTGAGGTTCTCGAAGAAGGAGACCATATCGCGAATTTCGTGCTCGTCGCATTCATCTAAAGCATCGATAAAACATATGACTGATGTGCGGCCCAAGCCAAGAACGATCTGCTCGAACACCTCTTTGAGTGCCTCAGTGCTCCATGACCCCTGAGTAACACTAGTTGACGACATTTGTGATAACGCCTTAATGATGTCGATGTCGTCTGGAATATGTTCGAGAAGTTGCGAAATCAAGGAACGATACATGCCCTGTGTTGACCGTTCGAGAAGACCACCTCGAGCGTTGAAGAAGAATGATATGCTTATTCGGTCCTTCCTCGTTCTTTGAGCATTGGTCAAGGCGAACTTCATCAGTGTCGATTTGCCGGTTCCAGGTTTTCCCTTGATCCAGAGAAAGCCATGATGCTGACTCATCTTGCTAAGATCAAGCCACTCCATATACACAGGTTCTTTAAGAAGCCACTTACAAGTCTTCCTGTGTGCGGCTTTGATTGCAGTCCTTCTGAAGTCGACATGGTCAAATCTCAGAGCATTTATGATATTTTCCTTGTTGCTGTTGGCCATGGAGGGAGTCACGCTATGGGTGTGTTGTGACGTTGTGTGTCTGTCAACCATTCTACGTAATGCTGCTTCGACTTTGGTGAACTCAGGATCCGATGGACCCGTAAAACGACACATCTCCATATGATCTCGGCCAATATGCTGAGTAGTCTCCACATCAGGAAGGTTGATATAAGATGAGGCATCGTCGACAACTTTCCTCCCCTCCAATGGTCGGATTCCCAGGGACTCCTGGAATGAGTGGATTGTCCACCCGCGAAGCTGAGCCATCGGGCCAAACTCATCCCTCAATTCACGGAGGCGTTCTGACGAAGGAAGGAGAGTGTCAACAATTTGTTGATTGACGTTGAAGCCAATGGCCTTGGCCGCAGTTTCCGCGACCTTCTGCAATAAACGCCGAGGATCTGCTCCTTGGTGAGGCGTACCAAAGAACATGATCCCGATGGTTGAATCGCAGATTTGGCGGAGGTGTGCCTGGCGATCATGTTGGAAACTACTTGATCTCCGGAGCATTTCCTTGACAACAATACCGCCTAGGCTATGAGCTACGAACATCAGCCTTCTTTCAGGAGCTAGCCGACGTTGTGTCTCGAGCTCAACCAGTAAGTCGCCTGCAATGTCGTAGACCGAATTTTTACAGATGGGCTTCCCGGCAATGTGTCGAATGTTGGTGTCATAGCCATACGTTAGGACTCTGGCATCCGGGAAGCTTTTTCTGAGCAAGTCTCGTGGCCAGTAGACGACCTTTCGGGAAGTTGAAAAAGGCAGGATACCATGTCTTCGAACTTTGGTCGGAGGTTCGCTCTCAGTGTCATCCGCGTTGCCTTTGTATGCCCATGTTCGTTCTGGATGACCTTTGAAACCATGAACGAAGACAATGCTGTGGATTTATTAGATATGTCAATTCTGGCGACGCAAGGCTCCGTGCACATACTCGAGGTCAGCATTTTCGGGGTCTACAACTACTGTCAGACCAGTCGAAGGAATATCCGCGTCCATTCTCGTGATGAACTTGTGGTTATGTTAACGTCTACAACTTGCAGCGTTTCTGTCTATGGCGGCGGCACATGCACATGAGAAAAGACAAAACCTTTGTCCGATCAGGCTCTGATCGCAGGCGCATGATGGCGGGATGCCTCACTGTGCCTCAGGCGCTCAACTAAGCCACGCTGCCTGAGACCGGGGTCAACAGGCCATCACATGTTCACTACATACAATTCGCACGCACAATTTGTCTTCGGGATAGAAATTAGGCTCATTGAGTGGCTTACACGCGTTGCTCAACTATTAACATTTGAACTCAAAGAAAAATCTAATATTGTCTATTGTAGATTGGGATAGGTTCCATTACCATCGACTTCAATTATAAACCGGAAGTTAGTGACAGTAAGCCGTGTGAGTATCTTGTTACAATGCAGTCTAAATTCGTGAGAAGAAACTGCATTAGAATAAAGTCTGGGGTGATTACTATTCAACTCGTAGTTTTGGCTGTGTCGGCTAGACAAGTGCCTTATTTTGGGATGTTGAACGGAGCGGGCTGAAATCCAATTATGGGTTTCTGAACAACACAGCCCCATCCAACAGCACTGGAGCCAAGTGAACAAGTGCTTTTGAGAACACACTGAGTAAGGTGGTAAGCTGGTCTGCAGCGACGTCAGCGATACCATTCTTTGACTCGGAGAGAGGTCCGCGTGGTTGGGATAGATTTCGATTGTGGGCCTGCCGGTGATTGTTTTGTCTCACTTATCCGGAGACCATTTCGAACCGATCTGTACTGACTGAATGGATCGCTTTGAAGAGTTGCAGCTCAGCACTGCTCAGCTGGTCCTGGTGATGGGCCGCCCAAACGGCCGCCACACCTCTCGGGCAAAGAGTGTGGCTGGTGGTGGGCGGCGATAGGATGGCAGGCGCAGTTGCTGGATTTAGTTTCGTCATCGGAGGCAGGGGCGTTCGACAACAAACAGAAAGAGGGGATCCCTGTTCCTGGCTCTTTCTTTGGCTGCAGCAAACGGGCAACTGCCCTGGCAGGTGTTTAGTTGATTGTGCCTGACGCGACGGGAAAGCACAATCGACCTCCCCCCACCTGTCATTTAAGTTAGTGCAGTGAATCTGCCTCTTGCTCACACGACCGAGGCCAGAATGCCGCGACGCGACAACCTGGTAGGCACGCCTGAGCACGGTCGCTCTTGCTATCTTGATTAATTGATTTGGGCTTTTTGATTGCCTTCCTTTTACGGTGATCGCGATTGCTATGTCTTCTCACTTGACAGACCTCGAGTGCAATTTCTACTCTTCAACTTTTGCCTAGCGGATGTCACTCCAGCTGCTACGGAAAAGTCGCCCTCGCGCGGCAAATTAGAGGAGCCATTGTGTCTCACTGCCGGTGAATCAGGGCGAGAGGGCCTACATACCGTCCCTGCGAAGAGTTGCCATTTCCCTCCCTTCTGGCTGAAGGTAGGTACTTCTGAATACTCAGCACACACGGGCGAACGATACGCTCCCACGTCTTTCATTGCTGATTGTTGTACGGTGTATTTAGATCCATTTGTAGCAATTCAGCGCCAATACCGGCTCCTCGTTCTGCAAATCTTCTGCTGGGCAACTCCACTGGTCAGGTCCATTTACTGGCTTGTGACCGTGAGTTAGGTTCAGTGGGTGGCCGCGCGAAGCGACCCAGTTCGTCCGAACCCGGTTCTTGAGACACCCCTGTCCTGTACCCTCTCTTCACTACGTACCCGTACGTACCACGAACAATCGTCACCTTTGCTCGCTGCGACTCCCTCCCTCTTCTGTCCTCCACTACCTACACTAGATCGCCCTTTTCTCCCTTCTCTACGCAGGGATTGCCTAAGCTTCCTTTTTCTTCAGAAACATGCATATTGAAGGTCTCTGTCCCTGACACCTGTAACTGATCAGTTCCCCGATAGTCTGAGCCCCCCTAACTGCGACATGCTGAGCGCTGTGGCCGCTTCGTCCCTCTCGTCGAAATCGCGACCGCAATAGGAATGGCCGATCCCCATTCCGACAACATGGAGGCGCCGGTGGACGTGAGTGTTAGTGAGCCGGCTGCCCTGCGCTGCTGTTGCGGGCAGGAAAAGTGTGCGTTTCTGAGACATAATTGCACTATCTTGGAGTCCGTCGAAAAGGATGTCCACACAGCCGCCAAGCTGGGCCAGGTAGGAATCACCTGCTTATGTTACACATTCCAACCGTTCCTCCTCGTGCGCCCCCAAGCGGCTGGCATCTCGGGGCCTCATATACTCCTCCTGTCCTCCCTGCCACACGAGGCCAGGGCGACTTTTTGCATTCCTGTGCCTGTCAAACTGCCATCCTCTGCGCTCCCTGCCCTCCTGCCCCTGGAGTCGTTGGAATGGCTTCCACTGAGTGTCTTGCGCCTCAGTGCGCAGACAACGTCGAGGTCTCGAGCGCAGATACGACGTACCCAGCACTAACATTTGCTCTGCAGTCATTGCTCGCTCGTCATGAAGCGTATATGGCTTCTGCGGAGCGCGATCGCGTCGACATGCAGTCGCGGATCGAGCAGCTTGAAATGGAAAAAGAGTCGCTCGCCGCCGAGAATGCACGAACGACCGAGGAGAATCACACGCTTGCTGACCAGCTCGAGCTGCTCAACACCACCGTCGCCGATTCCGAGACCCGTATTCTCAGCTTAGAGGCCACACTACAGAGCTCCCAGCAGGCAGTGAGGAGGCTAGAAGGAGCAGCAGCCCGGGCGGCGGAGATGGAAAGGCATATCGCCTTGCTAGAGGCAGAGCAGGCGACATTACAGAACACCCTGATCAACACTGAGTCCGAGGCCCGTTCGGCCATGTCGAGGTGGCGGAAAGCCGAGCGTGGATTAGCCAATCTCCAGGAGCAGCTTGAGAGGATTGAGAAGGAGGCCAGAGAAGAGCGAGAGCGGCATGTGGAGATCCTCGGACGCATGGAAAGGCAGCGAGAGATGGAAAAGGACCTGAATACTGCCGCCGGAAGATTAAAGGGTGCAGCGGCAGCCAAATCCCTAAACAATGGGAAAAACGGAAGTAGTGTCGTCTCGCACTTTGTGCGCGACCTTCTTCAAGACAACGCGAACCTCCAGTTGGGCATTGCAGAGCTTCGAGAAATGTTGTTGAACTCGAATGATGAGATCCAACATCTCCGGGAGCAACTCGCATATCATCAACCAGTTCCAGATGGCGAGGCCAGCGCCGCAAGTACGCTTAGAGCTGAGCTCGAACCAAGCGATCAGTCCCCGCAGAGGACACCGCTACCAACTTCCAAGTCACAGGAATTGCACATCCATCACCACTATCACGTCACGAATAAGGCTGAACTCAAGAAGCCGAAGAAGAAGCGGCAAAGCCTCAACCCTGGCATATTCGCGCCACCTCATATGTCGTATCCATCTACGCCTCCCAATGGTCAATGGCATTCAAATCAAGGCTCACCTATTCCAGCAATGCTATCGCATTCTGCGCGAAACTCCGTCTCTACGATTCCTTCGAATCGGTGGTCCGTCTTCTCGGAACAGCCTTCAGAATTCGCACCGTCGTCCGTTCCTAGTTCGCCAACCTCAAATCCTCGCAACTCGATGTTTGATCCCGGAATACAGGATATTTCGATCCCAGCATCGCCAACAACCAGCGTAGATCCTATGTCACCCACTTGGCGATCAAATCACAAGAAACAAGCATCTGAAGTATCCAGAATTAGTTTCCTCGCGCCGGCGCCATTGCAGTTGGATGCACCAAACATATCTCCCCCACGAGAGTCGACACCACGTTCGTTCATTCAGGGAGAGGATTCCTTCCGAGACGATAATTTCGAGATACCAGAAACCACAGTGACGGCGGCTACCACAGACGACTCTGCGGTAGAGTCGTCTGCTTCACCAACTAGCACACAAGACACTGCTTTCAGTGATATGCAGCTATCACCAACTTTCGATTCGCCCCAGGATCCTTCCACGCCACGGCCGCGTCTGCACCGTGCCATGTCTCATGAGTCGATCATATCTCTCAGTGGCGGCCTGGATATCCATACTCTCCGAGCGCGACCAAGCCAACTGACTCTGCGGCCACTTGGTGCCGCCTCTGCCGACACAGGCTTGAGTGCAGTTACTGCCATGCCGACCATCTCTCGAGGCACCGCTTCGGGCAAGAGAGGAAGCGTCGTATTACGGGATAATCTTATAGGACTGCCAATTCCGCGAGCCACAACACGAACAGCTTCTGGTCCGTCGAGTCCTGCACTCAGCGCTGCCTCTGGTGGACAACGATCAGCGTCTGGCGGCCTGGGGAAATGGGTTGGCTGGAGGCCGTGGGGTGGCAATGTTACTTCGAGTCCTTCTACGGCAATTGATTCCTCAACCTCAGCAACAACCACTCAAGCAATTGAGTCGCCAACGCCGAAATCTGGGCTTGATGGGTCTTACAAAACATTACGGGAGAAACACATTTCCCGAGCATCGGGAATCAATCAAGCAGGCTCTATACCTGGATTCAAAGAATATTGGGCCGCTCACCAGCGCAAAGGAGCTCCTGCGAAGGTGACAGCTGAAACAATCGACACGGAAGCTCTCAGAGAGGTGCTAGAGGAGTAGAAGCTCCAGATGCCGTCATCGTTTCATTCATCAAGTTACCAAGTTTCAAATGCTGCCACTCAGCTGTCAATTGTACAACTAATATCGAGCCACTCGGCGTTTTCTTTGTTTTGCATAAACTGGAGCATGGGGGGAGTCTGTGGGAAGATGGAGTTGTAAAGTATTGCATCACCGATCGGAGTTCCTTTGTCTTGCTCGAACATAGGCGTTGGCGCGAGGTTGGAGATACCTAAGTCTAAATGGTTACTGGGGAGTTCATCTCGAGGTTGCATCACGAATAAGGCGGATGAAGCATGTCCATATTATTATTAGTAGTATACTGTACAGCACAGCGCTTAAGCGCTCTTATAATGAAACTCAGGGCTCCAACTCTTGGACGCCTTCAGCAACCTGGGCGAAATAACTCATTAAACAGCGTGGTATTATGTTATAACTGAAATTATTGTCCGGGGTAGGATCGTATCAACTAGCCTCCCATAGTGCATCGGCGAGTTACCAAGGTACCTAGGTAGTCTGCTCCGGTCGTCCAGACCGATTCGGCCGATTGATCCCATCTAATACTGCCTAGTTAAGGAACTCGAGTTGGGAGGATCGACCGGTCGCTCTTTCGCAGTCCGATTAGACAATCGGGGCAGGGAAGGAAATTGGCATGATCTTGCGGATATCGGACAATGAGGTCGGCATTGTGCTGCCGGCTTGCCACCGGCCGTTGGGCTCCGATTGCCAACGCAGCGTGCCGGCAAACACGCCGTAATGCAGTACGTTTCCGCTCTGCCCTTACGCAGCAGGTCACAAGCAATGGCCCCGCCACCTCGCCATGATTAATAGCATTTCTTGAGCAAGACTGATTTCACTGCGGAACCGAGAGTTAAGACTTCGAAGCAGGGCGGTGAGGCAACTTGTATCTCTCGTTTTGAGCTAGAGAAGGACTTTCGCTAACTAAGTTTAGAAGCAGCTGCGTGTTCACAAGACACATCAAGAGGGTCAGAACGGGGCTTGGGCCTTCACTGGCTTTTGTACAAAATGAAGTGTCTCGAAAAGACAGGTCACATGTGCCCAAGCGCTGTCACTGTGCTGTGCATGGTTGGGACTCGACTGGCGCCCGACGCGGCTACGACGCCTCACCCGTCAAACGGTATCCGACGGCCGGGACAAGCCTCGATCTGATCGACACTCAAGCGAAGGCATCGTCGACCACAATAGGCAGCGTGCATATACAGCCGCCGGCTGCAGCCGCGACCCGTTTGCCGGAGCGGAAGTTCCTACTCGTCGTGGTGGATCTCTCTGCCAGCGTGGTGGCCCAGTATCACTGCCAATCACCATCAAGTGGAACGCTCTATTGCGTGTTTTGGCCAGAAACAGAGCCACGTCAATCCACAAGAGCCGGATTACGAGATTCGATAGGAAGCACTATTCTGGACGAACCATAAGAGAGGGCGGAGTGGACTTATTGGTACCTGTACGTTAGCCAGGGGGGCAAGTTGGGCTGCAACTGCCATCTGCCACCTCACACGAGGTCTCCAAAGGAACGGCGGTGCGAACGACTGGCAATGCGTTCTCGGCGAACCAGTGCTGTTGCTGGAATTGATAAGATCTCATGATGCCGCTGTTGATGAGTCAACAGATGCCCAAGGAGCGAGGATTTGTGCCCTGGCGGTCCTCGAAGATGGCTTTAAGATGTCTTCTTCACCCGTCCAGCCGTCACCATGATGACTGCAATGATCAATGACCAAACAAGACGAGTTTGACTCTGCATCGTTCAGAAGAACTACTGTCATACCTCTTCAACGACTCTTCAGATTCATCTCCCAGACCTGCCCCAGACAACACACGAGACCAGCCGCCCCCATGGGCATCCTCAGCCCCAACATGCCTGCCGCCGACCCCGATCCGACACAGGTTGTAGATGGCCTGGTGGGTGCGATACGGAATCTGGCATCCGACAACAACTACAAAATCGTCGCCGACCTCTTCAACGAAGCTCTGTCCTTGAAGGAGCAGAATGCCAGGCTGTCACTCTCACACCGCGAGCTCCTCGAGCAGTATCGGGAGTTCCGAAACGAGCTCGACTCCAGTGAGGCCAAGCTCAAGGCGGAGAAGGCCGCACTTGAGTCGATAGTTGTTGAGAAGACCAGGGCGTTGACAGACCTTGAGGAAGTGAAGAGTCAACTCGACGCCGAAGTATCCGATAAGAACACCAAGTTGGAGGAGAGGGAGAGAGCCTTTGCCGATCTCGAAGCAGCCAAGTCAAAGGTAGATGCAGAGCTAGGCGACACGACGACCAAACTAGATGAGAAGACGAAGGATTTAGCGGACCTTGAAGAGGTCAAGTCCAAGCTTGGTGCAGATCTCTCTGAGGCCAATGCCACCTTAGAGGCAAAGGTGAAGGAGTTAACAGACCTGGCAGAGGCGAAAACTGCTCTTGAAGGGGAGCTTTCAGATGCTAAGTCAAGTCTCGAAGAGAAGGAAAAGTCTCTAGCAGAGCTCAGTGAGGCAAAGATGGCCGTGGAGGGTGAGCTTGCCGAGGTCAGATCCAGCCTGGAAGAGAAAGACAAGTCGATCTCGGAACTCGAGGAAGACAAGACCAAGCTCCAGGGTGACCTTAACGACACCAATGCAAAACTAGAAGCAAAGGAGAATGAGCTCGCAGATTTTACTGAAGCAAAGTCCAAAGTCGATGCTGAACTCGCGGATACAAAGGCGAAGCTGGAGGAAGAAGCCAATCTCAAAGCAGCGGTCGAGACTGAGCTCAGTGAGACGAAGACGTTGTTGAACGAGGAAAGGACCAAGTGCGAAGGGTTAGACCAGGAGATTTCGTCGCTTCGTCAGACCATACAGGACAGAGATGCTGAGATCGAAAGGTTGCAGGGAGAGGTGGCACGCATGCAGGATGAGATTAACAACGCCAACTCATCTCTTGAGAATCTCAGACAAGACCTCACCAGCATACAACAAGAAATGCAGATCAAGAGCGTCAGACTCGCGGAGCTAGAGCGCTATAGCATACAACTGAAGAACGAACCTGAAGACAAGTAGTAAGTATTGTGATGCATCACTCCGTTACCAGCGGATCCCCTGCTAACAGTCACTCAGTGTCAAGATATTAGATACGATATGGACCTCGATTCTCAACCTCGCCGAGTCGACGTTCAGCCAAGATCTCGAACCGAAGGTTCTTAGCGATGCTTCATGCTGGACCAATCTCCGGACTTGCGAGTACCTCAAGCATGCTATGCAACTTCCCCTGCCGCAATCCAACACACCCGCTGCCAAACAAATGCGTGTTGCAGCTATAATCGCCGTTATGTCTCGGGCTCTTAACAAGTACATTTTCCGCCCGACATACCTCCTTGATGACGATGCCCAACTTACACAGCTGCTTCGTGATCTCGAGGACGATAACCCAGCGCAGGAACTGCACTGCCGCTCCACCCTCCTCGCCATCCTCCCGGAGAAAGAGAAGATGAATGCCATCAAGCGAGTGCAGACAGTTGTTAGGGAGGTATCATGGATCGTACAACATCTTCTCAGCGCTCTGCAATATGAGTCATTCCATGCAGCACTTGAAGCATCATGCAAGCTTGCCTGCACCCAGTGGAGGAAGATTCAGGAGGCACAGATGAAGATCGAGCCATACTTCGGCCCACCTTACGACGATTACGACTGGCAGGTGCTTCCCCTGCCCGAATTCGAGGATAGCTCCCCCATCAGCTCTGACTCCGATACCGCCGTCGACCCTCATGAGCAGCATGCCGATGCTGTCGTGGACGATGATGACGGTGATGATGAGGGAGACGACGCCGACTCTGACGAGGAGGTCGAACCTGATGCCATCATGTTTGTCGTCTGGCCGACTATGTGTGCCGTCGAGGGCGGCGCGCTCAACTCTATCACTCAAGGGCTCGTCATCTCTAAGGAGCAGTCTCGTCCTGCGCTCGAGGAAGTGCGCTCTCGCCGTGCCCCGCGCCCGGCCCAGAAGCGCGCAAGATACATGTCGATGTCAATGCGCTCGCACGGCGCGAGTGGAAGTCCGAAGCCAAACAAGGCTTTTTTGTATCCCGACTCCGGGGAGGGGGACGGAGGTGGGTTGAAAGATTCGAGCGATGGCTCAGCAGCAGTCGCGATTGAGTGTCACTAGCGCTCAACTACACGAACACAGCACATTCATTTCACATCACACTACAGACTTAATCGCAACTATGGTGGAGTTCATATTGGTTCAAAGGGCACATTGCATTGCTAGGAGAATGTCATTCGTTGTTTTTCGTATGTTGCATTGGGTTTCGAAGGAGCGAGTTTAGACTGTCACAATAGGGGCATAATTTGTTAAGAATATAGGACTCTTCACATTTGCAGGTAATTCTGGTTTCAACTATATGACGCTTCTATAATCTATAAAGTCGAGAAAATTTAAACGGTTTATGAGGACGGGAATCCAAAATCAAACCCGTCAGTCGCTGGCAACGACAATGATATCAGTTCTAGCCGATCAACAGTATCCTGAGGTATTTCAAGCAAGGAGTGGAGTTGAGAGACGCCATCGTCAAACGCCGTTTCATATAAGCTCATATCTTCTTCTACTCCACTGGTCTCCTCTACCCCATCCCCTGAAAAAGAAAACAAGTCCAGGCTGTTATGACGAGGCTCATTATGCTCTTCGGCTGCTGTATTTTGCGCCGTAGTAGAAGCTTTGGAGGGTTCGCCCTCCTCTCCGTCGCCGTTTTCATGCCTCGTAGACTGCGGTGTGGGATTATCTGTAGACAAAGGTTGAGCCGGCGCCATGGTACGAACCGGTTGCAGCACGTTGTTATCAGGTTCGAGTGCGGCGTTTCGCGGAATGTTGGGCAAGACATCATCAAAGGCATCCCATACCGCCCGAGTGATAATCTCCGAAAATGTTCTGTCTAAATCTTGTATATACTCTCGGACTGCCGGGTCATGCCGTAAGTTGCTATTTATTGACCGAATGACACGATCTGGGAGCTCCTGTCTTAAGAATCTACGATATCGAGCTTCACTCTCTGGGCTGATATGAGCCTCCATCATTTGTATATTATAGTCTGGACGCATGTCAGTCAATTAGTAGAACCTAGCAGCTCGGAGTGAAACAAACTTACAGGGTGAAGGTACACTGGCAGCATGCGGGAATATTATCTTGTACATAGCTTCCCATTTCACCTCTTCTGCTATGTGTTGTATGCTCTTTCTGCTCCTAAGTCGCTGTATGGTGAGTTGGGGGAGCAGGGTCT
>NW_006921507.1:0-390 GCF_000392275.1 Phaeoacremonium minimum UCRPA7 | reverse complement strand
CTTTATTATCGAAGCTAGAGAAGGAATATAAGTAGATTCTGATAAAGTTAGAGCTATTTAGATATAAGAGAATCTTAAGTCAGTTAGAAGAGTATAAGGGTTTATAGGATTTGCAAATTATTATAGAAAATTTATTCTAATATTCTTAAAGATAGTAGGACTATTGACGGCTCTAATAAGGAAAGATATAAAGTTTGAATAAATAATAAAGTGTTAGAAAGCGTTTAATATACTAAAAGCTAAGCTAATTAATACTCTCTTATTGATATAATAGGACCTTAATTAAGAAACAGTTTTAGAGATAGATTCGTTAGGATATATGATAAGGAAAGCTTTATCATAAAGAGGTTCTAAAGGGATATATCATTCTATAGTATTCTTCTTACGAAA
>NW_006921506.1:446039-454069 GCF_000392275.1 Phaeoacremonium minimum UCRPA7 | reverse complement strand
ACTATCTATCTGGCTTATTATAAGTATATACAAACAATATAAACCAACCAAAAACTAGGTATATATCAAACTGTTTTAACGAATTGGAAGGTTTAATATAAGGAAGATTAGGACCGTTATAAAGAAACTATTGAAGACACTGACGATTATAATGAAAAAAACAGTTGGAATTTATACAATATATAAAAGAAAGACATAAAAAGTACAACTTATAGATAATTTGCTGTCTGACGGTTCGTTACCAAAAGGCGATCTATATTAGAGGCAGAAAAAATAGGACGAAGTAAAGAATCGAATTAAGAAAGAAGGGAAATTTGATGACTTAATGATTGGGAAATTTAGTAAAATCAAAGAAGGAATATATCTAATGGCTGATTGACTTAAAATGATACTAGCAGACTATAATATTAAGCTTTTATCTAAGGAGGAATTGCTATTATAAACGATGCTTTTTAATAGAGAAGAGGCGCTTGCTTAAAACTTTAACGATATAAGAGCTATTTACGAATTGATAGCATTACCTTAAGCAATCAAGACAATTGAATATAAAGCTTGGTAGGCATTTAGTATATTAATTTTAAAGCCTTTTATAGGAAAGGTTATCAAACTACTTAAGGAAAGGATTGTAAAAAGAGTATTTAAAGAAAGTTATATAGCCTATAGAAACTTATAGTTCCTAATATAAAAGAAGGACGATAGTCTCTACCTAATTAACAATACTATAAAGATTAATATAGTCATAGCTTAAGATATATTTATACCTTCAGCTACCAAAGAACTTTCCAAAGATTTTAGTATATATACCATTTTAACACTTTATAATCTTTTCTCTAGATATGATTAGGTTCCTTTAGATATAAAAAGTAGGGATTTGACGACGTTTATAACGTTATTAAGTCTACTAAGAATATATATATTACCGTAAGATATAACAAATTCGATAGTACAATTTATATAGATTATAGTCTATATTCTCTATAATCTAATCTTAGACGTCTATCGAACTTTCTTTGATAATTTTTATATTAAAGGCCTAACTACTAGATATAACGACAAACCTTATGATCAGTATCTAAGGCTTCGAAAATTTATTATAAAGTATATATAAAACATTAATCGAGTCCTTCTAAACTGTAAACTAGCCAAAGTCATCATTATAGCCAAGAAATCCTAATAATATAAAAAGGAAGCTATTATAGTAAGATACTTCTATAGAATAGATAGCTATAAGCTTAATCAGATAAAGATTTGCAAAATCTTTGAATGAAAGCAATATAACTGCTTAAAAGATATATATACCTTTCTTAGAATTGTCAGCTTCTATCAGATCTAGATAGAAGGATATATAACCATAGTTGAACCACTCTTTAGACTGATATAGAAGGATATATCTTTCGAATAGGTTGAAATATAACTAAAGATAATAGATAGTTTAAAACAATCTTTAACAAATCCTTTAATCTTGATCAACCTTAACTATACCTTAGAAGGTGGTATAATCATCCTAATAACTAATGCTAGTCTTATAGGATAAAGTGTTATACTAATATAATTAAAAGATAGTTATCAAAAACCGGCACAATTTAAAAGTAGAATCTAGACCTTCGTAAAGGCTAAATATAATATAACAAAACGAGAATACTAAAGTATATTATTTACGCTTAAGCGGCTAAGATACTACCTTTATAGAGTCAGATTTACCCTTAAGACAAACGTTAAAGTACTAATATACTAGCTTAATAAGATAATGACTGACTTACTTAAAGTATTAATCAATCGTTAGATTATCTAGATTCGTTTATTTGACTTTAAAGTAAAGTATATTAGTAAAGCTAAGAATTTAGTAGCCGATAGATTGTCATAAAAACTAACGATACTTAGTGATATAATTAAGAAAGAGTAGGAAGACAATCTTTAAGACTTTATTAACGCTTAAATTATAGTAAATATTATTATAAAAGCTGATTAAGCCTTAATTAACTTAGATAATCAGTTTAATTAGTTATAAGCTTTTTATAAAATTGGTTGATACTTTTTTTATAATAAGATGTCAGCTGATTATAACTTTCGTTAACAAAAAAGATTCAAAAATAAGTACAATCACTATATAATATAAGATAGCATACTATACTATCAGAAACAAAATAAAGCCTTCAGAAAGGTTATAGATGATCTAAAAAAGCGAAAAGAGCTACTTAGAAAAGCTTACATTATATATAGTTATAAAGGAAGAGATAGAATATATAGAAAAATATAAAGAATATACTATTAAGACAGAATATATCATCAAATATAAGAAGCTATTGCTTCTTATATATAGTGTCAAAAATAGGATTTAAAACGATATAAAGAGAAAGTTAGACTTATAAATCCTTTTGATCAGCCGATATAATATATTAATATTGATATTCAATATATGCCGCCGTCTTAAGAAAAGGAAGCCTTTTTGGAAGCAAGATATAATCTGACTAGTTTTATAGAAGCAGAAGCTATCGTCAAAGCCAACTTGAAAACAGTTTGAAGATTCCTTTAGCAAAGAATCGTATACTAATATAGGTTACCTATCATAATCACTATAGATAGAGGATTAAAGAATAAAGAAGAAGTTACTAAGTTTTTATAAAAGCTTAATATCTTTAAAGTTACTATATTTTTATATAATGTTTAAGCGAATGATATTATAGAGAATAAATATATACTTATAGTATCAATAATAGCCAAATATACTAATAAAATAGGAAAGGATTAGATAAAGCTATTATCAACTGTCTTTTTTGCTAACAGAATGTTAATTAGAAGATTTTATAAATGTTTCCTATTCTATTTAATATATAAATATGACTTAGTTCTCTCTATTAAGATAATTATCCTAACTTAGTAAGTTTTAATATAGGAGAAAACAATAGATAGCTATAATCATCTATAAAAAAGGCTTAAAATGCTAGAATATAAGGAAGAAAATATAAAAAGAGCTTATAATACTGTCCTCACTTTTAGGTAAGTATTAATAAAGCGAAGGGATAAGGCTAATAAACATCGATTTTGACCAGCCAACGTTAAGTTATAAAAAGAAGATCTAGTCTTAATATTTGATAACCTTAGGTTAATTAACAAATCTATAGTAGTAAAGCTAGCATATAAGTAGAAAGAGCTTTATATAATTTAAAAAGTTAGAAAAGATAAAGAGTATAATGTTTATCTTTTATAGACTCTAGACGGCTTTCTTATATATAGAACCTTTATATCTATCTATTTAAAGAAATTCGTTAAAGATGATTAGAGTATATAAATACTATCTACCGAAGATAAGATATGGTTGATAGAGTTATCATAATACTTTAGACAACTTATACTAAAGGAAGATAAAGAGGTAGATGATGATTCAGTTAATATAGACTAAACTATAAGGCTAAATAAGAAGGGTAAAAAACAATAAGAATAAGAAGAAAACGACCCTCTCTAATATATACTTTAAAGCTAAACTAAGCCTAAAGACTAACTAAAGGATTAAGTTAACTAAAGTAAAGTCTGTAAGTATACGCCTAGGTATATCGAAGAAGGAGATAGTAGTAGCGACAAAGATAAGGAAAGATCAGTAAGTAGAGAGAGTATAAGCACTAATTAAAGTATAATAGAGGATAAGATAATAGTTATAGGATCTAAATGATACTAGATTCTGTCAATTAGTATTGGTAAAATATAGTTATATTAATCTTCCTTCTTCTCTTACTAAGAGCTTACTCTCAAATAACTATCTAAATAAAATTCTATCTGCCAATTAAGTTAAATAATATCGTCTTATACTGATTAGTAGCTAAAAGCTTCTTACAAAAAGATAACTTAATAGTATAGCTTGATTTATAAAATATATAGGAAGATAATGTTATTGAATAGGAAGGAAGAATGATATATAAGATAAGGAAAGAATTTTATTAAAGTAAATTTCCTTTATTATATAAGCTAGCTTTATAATTGTTTTCTTTATTCTTTCCTTGATTAGCCTAATATTTTAAAGTAAATAGAGAAAATATTATTTTTTGTTTGATTTTTATAAAGATATTATTATATAATGCTATTAAGACTCTATCTTCTTTTTTGCCTTATTATCTTATGATTTCCCTATCTTTTTAGTCTTCTTCTTCTAATTAGCTTACTACTTTTTAATATAATTATCCTATTTTTCTTTAACCTTAGTAGCTATATCTTTCTAGTAGATAACCTTTATAGTCTAGCATATTTTAGGATAAAGATAGTAAGGTCCTAATTTTAGAAAGCTCCTTTTATAAGCGGCTATCATCTAGATATTAGAGTATATTCTAATGCCTTTATCTTAAGTATTATAAAAGCAATTCTTCTCTTCTAGATAGTATATATAATTGCCGTAAACACTATAGTTAAATCTGGGCATTAAAACATACTTAAAAAATGACTATATAATATATATCTTAGTCTTAGTCTAATGCTGAGAAAATCTCTTAATCGACTTTAGATAGCGGTTTTTATAATACTTATATAGGTTAAGGTTATAAGTACTATAGAGTTAAACGAAAAGATTTTTTACTCTTCTATTATAGCTGCTGATTAGCTTTATATAATTGCTGAATAGTCCTTTATTTATAATCTTAACAAAAACTAGCTTAAACTTTGTTGGTTGAAAATCGAGTTGTCTAATAACTTACTATAATTTGTTAGAAAAAAGGTCTTAGAATAGCTTCTTTATAAAATCTACGTTTTTAATAGTTTATTTAAGGTAGAGATTATATGCTAGACTTTGAACTTTAGAGATTATGATCACTCTAAGGTAGTATTGCCAATTGGAGATAAAGATGAAGGCACTATTATCAATATATAAGTATCTTAAGACTTAAGTATATATACTCTTATCTTCAATCTCTTAAGTTTGAGGTAGATAAGGGATAATAAAGTGATTAAGGTTTTAATCAACTATGATTGATTATTATAGTATGAATTAGGTAGATATTAGATTTAGAAATAATGGTTAAGAAAAGGAGGAAAGGTATAGAGGGTAAGATATATAGGGTAGTAGACGGTATTTATAGATAAGAAAAGAGGGAAAAATAATAAAACGCTTATATAATTTATATAACTTAAATAATAAAATAAAACAAATTGATTATATTTATATAAAAGGAAGGAGTATATGATTAGAAAAGAGCTTTCTTTATTTTTATATAAAATATATTCGTTATATAAATATAAATTAGGCAAAGTGTTTTCCTTTCAACTTTATATCTATCTATCCTTACGATAATAATCCTTCCTTATATCTTTTCCTTTGTATATACGATTATAGTCGTATGAAAACAATTTAAAAGGTATTATATTAATTTAAGACTGATTAAGTTTAACTCTTTCTTCCTTTTTTATTTACTTTAAATAAGTAGCGTAAGTAAGAGAGAAAAAGAGGATGATTTTATGATTTACTTCTTCTCATCATTTAATATAAAGTCTAACAACGATAATAAACGACTTATTAAGAAGTAGCGATACCTTTTTCACGATTATAGCCTTAATAAAGAGAAAACTAATAAAGATAAGCTTTCTATATCTTAAGGTGAAAGAAAGCCTTCTACTGTCAATTATTAGTATATTATAAATCGTCTTAAAAAGCTTTTAGTTTTATATATATTTAAGCCTTCCTTTAGATAAGCCTTTGCTTCTTTATCACTTACTAGCCTAAACCTTAGATTGTCAACATTTGCTAGACTTTAATCTTCTATAGAAAATGATAATATATAGAATCTTAAGGCTTCTATTAGATTTAGGCTATAGAATAATGCTGTCATTCCTTCTTCTATACTTATAGGACCTTCTAGTTTGATTGGGAGGCTACTGTCTATTAAGCTATCTATTGATTAAAATAGCCTTATAAGGCCTAATTAACTGGCTTAATCAGCTACTATAAGCTATATCAGTCTTACTAATCAAAGGAGAGCTGATTCTATACCTTCTTTATTAAGTTAATAAAGAGATATTATTATAAATATTTCTTAGGCTTAGTTAAGGATGTTAATTAGAGAGGTTAGCCAAACTTATAGAATTATAAATATAAGAGCTAAAGTACTTCCTTCTATTAAGAAGATTAATCTAATTAGTTGATTGGCTTATTTCTTTATGCTGGCTAGAGAATATATATTAAAGATGTTTATATAATACTTTTTGTATGTTAAGCCTTAAAGTATGTAGGTAAGGTATAATAGATTAAACGTTTTAGTTACTTAAATGAAGCTAGGCTTTGTTTCTATCCTTACTTATATACTAGAGCTTTATAATCTAGAAGGGTATTTAATGAGGAATAAGTAGCTTACTTAGGAGGTGATTAAGGCTAGGCTACTTATAGAATGTTAAGATATCTTTATTTAGGTGTGGATTCTGACTATTATTATATAAGAATTAAAGATAAAGCAATTTCCTATGACTAAAGATGATATTCTTCTTATCTAAACTTACTGATTTCTTATATATCTACTATATTAGTATAATCATTAGTATTTAGGTATCTATAATCAGACTCACTATAATGCCTACTTTTTCGACTCTTTCCTTAGAAGATCTTTGGCTTGATATATATGATAGGTGGAAGAACTACTAAAGGATTGGCTAAAAGAGTAAGAGATATTGGTTCTAACTTATAAGGCTTTGACAATATAGTCAATATAGATTATTACTTAAAGAGCCTATTGAAAGTATAGTCTTTTTTTACTTGAAAATATATAGATATTCCTTAGGAAATAACACTTTTACTATATTAAGCTAGCTATTAACTAGATAGACTCGAAAGTTTATAAGAGTCGTAAAGGTTCTAACCTTTAAGACCTAATATAGAAGCTTTAGATTATCATGATTAGGAAAGAGATTGGAAATAAGATAGCCTTATATATACCTAAAGCTTTTCAAATTAATAACATTTAAAAAGATTAAATCTCTAGAGTCTTAAACTTTATTATTACTATAAAAGAACCTAAAGCTAAGGCAGAATATAGCGACTATATTTTAAAGATAAATATAAAGGTTGACTCTAATAAGTTAAAGAAGATATTTAATCTTTAAAAAGATATCTTTAATTAATTATTGAAAGATAAAGCTAATAATAAGACTAAGGTTTATCAATATAGTTAAAAGACTCTTTTTATAAATATAAAGGACAATTTAATAAAAAAAGAGATAAAGGCTTTAAACAATAGAGTCAGCTTTATAAATCTAAATGATAGTAGAGTCTCTTCTTACGATAGCTTAAGTAAAGAAAGTATATCTAAATACTATACTTAAATAAGTAATTAAGCTATATCATCAAGTTGATTCCTTATTTCTTAAAGGTAACCTAATAATGATTAGCAGAAATAGATTCTTACTAGACCTTAAGTACTATAGTCAGATAATAAACTATTGATTAAGAAACGTTTTACTTATAATCATCATCTTAAATCTAATATTTACTTATCGTCATTATATAAGGTTGGATAGATAAACTAGGCTAATTATAAGAGAGAATAAGGACTAATCATTAGAAAGACTTATTTTAATTTAATATAAAAGAAAGAAAAATAGAATAAAGCTTAAGATTTAAAGGCTTAGCAAAGGCAAAGATCTAAGGCTATAGAAGCTTCTGTTTTATCCTTTATATCTTAATCTCCTTAGAATAGTATTATATAGTCTAATCACTTTTAAAATCCTTTTTAGCCTTCTTAAAATCCTAATTGAAGGAAAGAATCGCTTCCTACTAAAGGTAGTTAAGCTTAATAAAGGTATGATAGAAGGTATTTAAGTAAGCTGACAAGGTTTAGTAAAAGACTTTACAAATAGTATAGAGAGTCGTAAAGTCTACTAATTAAGACTCTATCTAGCCAGATAAGTTAGTAGGCTATCTTAAGCTTTATATATTATTAGTTTTCTTACCTCTTATTATATCTTAGTCTCTTCTTAATGGTTGATAGTAACTAAGATAGAAAGGAGTAAGTTAGAAGAGTAGGGTCTTATCTTTGCCAGTAATTAGATGACTTATTTGCTAC
>NW_006921506.1:426763-445887 GCF_000392275.1 Phaeoacremonium minimum UCRPA7 | reverse complement strand
GCACTGCTGCCCTGTTTCAATGACCCGGTAAGTATTGCTTCTTTTGTCATTGACGTCAATTAATCCTGGAATAGAGTGTGGCAGTCACAGTTGCCGACTCTCGTGTGGTTGTCTACAATAGCGTCGCCCTTTCGCACAGTATTTGGATTAAAGGCAAGCATTTTACGATAGCTAATCTCATCATGGAGTCCATCTTAGCAAAGAAGTGGGCGGAGGGAGCTGTAGCAAGCTTTCGCCTGTGCGTACAGGACTATCACCGCTATCACTCGCCGGTGGCTGGCACGGTGATTTGGTGGAAGCACATCCCGGGGGATTACTACATGTCGATCCGATGGCACTAAGATCAAGTGTGGATATCGTGAGCAAGAACGCGAGATCTTGTGTCTGTATCTCAAGCTCGGAATTTGGAGATGTGTTATTCGTTGCGATTGGAGCAACAGGTGTTGCAACTATCAGGTTTGTCTCCTGTGCACATCTCAACTCTATAGCACAGGGCTAATTAGGACTGAGGTTTCACGAAAAGTTCTGCAAGGGAGGAAGCCACGTTAAGAAGGGAGAGGAGATTGGTTGGTTTGAATTTGGCGGCTCCAGCATCCTCGTCGTCTTCGAGGCAGGTCGTATACAGTTTGATGAAGATCTGATCAAAGCAAGCGAGCAGGCTATAGCTGTGAACGTGGAGATTGGTATGAGTATGGGGTTAGCGAATGGGCCTTGAAGGTCCGTCATAGGACTGACAGTCTATACGGAGGACCAAATCTGGCGTGCATTTGAATATCATTGAAAAGAGCTGCTGATGTTAGTCGATAATTGCTGGTGGACAGGATGAACTTGACATTTAGAACAATTCTTAACAGACCACTCTATCTTTGTTCCTGAAATTGCTAAGATGAGCAATGTATAGTAGGTGCAGATACCAGGGAAGAGATGAGTGTGAAAGGATTGTCCAGCAACTCTACAATTGAGATTTTGAGGGCCGAATCAGCTTCTTGTCGGCCACCACTGAACCATTTGGTGCTGCTTCAGAGACAAAGTCGTCAAGGAACATTTGAGCTCGTAGAACACAAAGCACTCGCTGCCCTAGGCCAATGAGCCACCAATCTATCCCATCTACCTTTTACGTCTCCCACCAGGAGCAGAGTGCGAGATTGAGATGGTTTGGACAAGACGTTTTTCCCTTCTCCTTCTGGTAGTGTACACACGACAACAATACTGTTTCTCGGGTCGTCCGTTATGTAGCGACTTCCATGTGCACACGTCAATCCACCTACGAAGCGGACGCACCCATTTGAGCTCTGCGCGGGTACACTTTGTGTGGAACCTTCATAAGGAGATCACTTCCCATGGGCTTCACAGCGGCCATATTACATGCAGTCACCAGGTCTCAGGTGGCGGCTGATATTCTCAATTTCCTAATCGTCCGACAAGTTTTATCAAGTGACAAACAATTGAACTTTACAAAGTGTAGCTATCTACCTACAAGAGCAGGTGGACGTGGGCTGAGAATTGACAGTGCTGCCGGCAGTTCACAAGACACAATTCATGATAGCGGAACATTTGATGCAACGCCGAGGAAGAGATAGAAGCGTGCCCACCCACGATGGGCTCGACAACTAGCCTCCGAGACCTACAAGCATGATAAAACAGCTGGGATAGACGATAAAAGTTATGTAGCCCGTGGGTTTTGATTACCCGCAATACGGACACGCTATACGCACAAATGATTTCCTGTGCTATGTATTTTAAGACGAAACACAAGACGCGATGTCATTACATGGGACCGGATATCCGCCAACGACCAGCAACACTGTCTATAGCTCCTCCGTGTCTTCTGCCGAAGTCTTGCTGTCCCTAAACCCCACAAGCGGGAGCCTACTTCTCAAGAGAAGGCTGCTGCAAATCACACTCACACTGCTGAGAGCCATAGCCAAACTTGCCCACACAGGATCGAGCCTGATATGTCGGCCGTTGCTCCTCACAGGATAGAGAACTCCTGCGGCGATAGGCAAAGCCACAAGGTTGTAAACCAGAGCCCAGCCGAAGTTGAACTTAACACGCCTGAATACGGTGCGGCTGAGGCTAACCAGCGTCAACAACGTCGATAGGCTGGACTTGATTAGCACGAACTCGGCAGCGGAGATGGCAACATCGGACCCGGAACCGATGGCAATGCCGACATCCGCAACGGTCAAGGCAGGCGAGTCGTTGACGCCGTCGCCTACCATGGCGACAATTGCTCTTTGTTTAGTACGTTGGCTTGCCAACCCGAGAAAGGAGCGCGAGCTGGACTTCACTTGGCTCTTCTGAAGGTACTTGATCTTGTCGGCCTTCTGCTCTGGCAGCACGCCAGCGATGATATGCTCCGTTGGGATATCCACCATAGCGCCAACAGCATAGGCGGTCGTCGGGTTGTCCCCCGAAATCATCCATATGTCTATACCTTGACGGTGAAGAGCCTCGACGACAAGGCGAGACTCTGGTCGAAGAGGATCAGATGCAGCGAAAATGGCCACCGGTCTCCATGGTGAATTCCCGGCGGATGATATAGCCCTAGCCGCAACGAGCACGACCGACTTCGCTTGGCCTTTCCACAAGTGCAGAGAAGCGGATGTAGTGCTGCCGAAGGAGATGCCGTGGTCAGTCATAAGGGCCTCGTTTCCTGCGAGCATTTCGATCGGGTGGGACAATGTTGCGACATTGAACGTGCCCTTCATTCCCTTTCCTGCTATTTCCTCCATATGTCCGGCTTTGGCACCCGTCGCATTCCTGGATTCGCAGAAGCCGACTATGGCTCTGCCAAGAGGGTGGCTGCTGTTTCCTTCCAGCTCTCTGAGGATATTAACAATCGTCTGCTCCTCCCAGCTCTCATCAGAACCCAGGAATTGATGATCTGTGATCTTGGGTTCGCCGCCCTGAGTCAGGGTACCCGTCTTGTCGAACACGATTATGTCCAGACCACTCGCTTCTTGGAATGCTTCTCCCCCGCCCTTGACGAGGATCCCGTGTTTCGCTGCTAGACCCCCACCAACGAACAGCGCCGTTGGGGCGGCAAGGCCAATACCACAAGGACAGGCGATGATGAAAACTGCAATGGCAAATTGCAAGGACCAGAAAGGCCAGCTACCAATTTCGACGTCGAGATACTCTTCCGGTAAAGTTCCGGAGAGACCAAGAGACAACCAGATCAACCATGTCGAGACAGCGATGAGGGTGACGACCGGCACAAAATAGCTGGTGAGCATATCAGCCACTCTTTCAATTGGTGCACGGCGTGCCTGACCTTCTCGCACCACTCTGATAATTTGATCCAACATGGAATCCCCAGAGACGCCAGTGGTACGCAGCACGATCGGCCCTCCTTTGTTGACCGTACCAGAGTAGATTGGGTCGCCGACGGTCTTCTTGACAAGCCTTGATTCGCCCGTCAGACTGGACTCATCAAACTCGCCCTCCCCCTCGAGGAGGACGCCATCCCAGGGCGGCGAACCGCCATGCACGACCCTGACCACATCGCCGAGGTCCAGCATGTCGATAGGGACGTTCTGGGTGCGATCGACCCCTTCTTTGCCGTCATTGGGGAGGACCAGAAGCGCCTCTTTCGGTCGAAGCCTGCCTAACATTGTGACGGCCTCTCCGGTCTTGGCTTTGCTGTATGCTTCAATCAGGCGACCAATAAGGAGGAACATGGTTAGGAAGACGACCGAGTCGAAGTAAGTGGTATTCCCCTTCATGTCCGCCATATCACGCAGGGTCGCGGCAATAATCAGTTCGACTATGGAGGAAAAATAGGCAATCGTCGTGCCGAAAGACATCAGCATGTCCATACTCCCAAAGCGGTAAAAGCGACGGAGAATAGGTACGGGACTGCTGCGCTTCCATAGGGAACACAGCTCCTTGATCGAGCGACGATGAAATACATCGGCAGCCAAGAAATACACCGGCGTCGCCATGATGAACAGCGCCCACTCCGCACGCGTGACCCCATGCAGCCGTCCCATGAGATACTTGCGGCCACGGTTGGTTGGTGGAACCAGGGTCATGAAGACGATACCGATGATGAACGCTGGGACGGCGACGACGAGGGAGAGGAGGACACGATAAAAGATTCGCTTTCGAATGCGAGTGTGCATTTGTGCCGCGCGCTCTTCGACCGTAGGGGGGTGGTATATGGTAGGGTTGAAGGCTGGGTCGGCTGCCGAAACGGCCGAAAGAATGGCTCTGATAGTGAAGCCGGGTGAGTTAGGGGTGTATGAGACCGTCATGATAGGCGTTCCTATGGTCACCGGCTTTTCGATGGTCACGAGGTTGCCGAAACAGTTCAGGGCCTCCGCGACACGACTGGGACAGTGCTGGCAGTACATACCGTCGACAGCAATCGACACAGCTCTGCGCCCGTCTTGGGCCTTGTCCTTACTTAGGTTGACAACGTCACTCAGCCTAGCCGTATAGCCGACGTCCTCAATAGCCTCAATAATCTCGTTCAGGTGACTCTTACCCTCGAAATCGACTGTGGCACTGTTGGTGATGAGATTGACGTTCACACTCTTCGCCCATGGGAGACTGTCGAGCGCCTTCGTGATCGTACCGACACAGGAGCTACACGTCATACCGCCGATGGAGTAGGAGGCTTTCCACAAGTCTGCGACGACACGGGGACCAGCCCCTGGCGCCGGTGGCAACTCATTCACATGTTCCAGCCTTGCCTCATAGCCGATGCCATCAATAATCTTAGCCAACTCCTCGGCATTCTGTTCTCCATCGAACTCTACAGTAGCACTTTGGGTGAGCAGAGCGACGTTGGCCGATCTCACCCAAGGCTTCTGCTCTAAAGCTGCTGTGATCTTGCCGACGCAAGAACTGCAGCTCATTCCGGTGATAGTGATGGATGCCTGGAGAACCTTGGAAGGCGTGGAGGCCGGCTCGATAACGACAAATGGGCTACTGGCCGTCCGCGTGTCGGAGGATCGATCGGAGGAGGGTATTTGATCATCTTCAGGAGACCCGGTTTCCCGCTGCTGGGAGCGACATTTCTCGCAATGCTCTATATGTCGCATTCTCTTCGTCTCCTCATCGGCAGCTTTCCGACTGCGATTCCACCGCCCCACAGCTATATTGAGACACGCGAAAGGGAAGTCATCATCGGCCCCACCGCGCAGCAAGTTAAGTGATGTTTCGCCGGTGAAAGGATCCGAGACTACCGTCTCAACTTCGTAGCCTGCCTCGCCAAGCGCTTTGGATATCGTCTGCACCCTCAACGACGAATCGTGCTTGACAGTGACGCTGTGCGAAACGATCGAAGTCTCGACTGAGATGGGTTTTGGGCGGAGGCAGAGGAGGAACTCTCCGATGAAGGAGGCACAGGTGGGACAGTGGACTCCTGGGATGAGGAAAGTGGTATCCCGAAACCGTGATGATGATCTTGATTGCTTTGCCATACTTTTAGACGCCGAGGTTGTTGCAAGGCTCCGTTTGAATTATAGTTAGTGCCAAGATTGGGAATCAGATAAGAAGCTATCGGCTGAGGTAGGATAGAGCTTCCCAGTTATAGCAGGTGCCAAACTAATGGGTTGATAAGTCTTTCTACAAGAATGAACGTAGAGAGAAATAAATAGAAGTATCGAGACGCCTCCTACCCATCAAGCTGGGTTCGCGGGAGACCATACCAACATGACTTAGCATGAGGCTGGCTAGGAGGCGACGAATCTTTTCGAAACGCCCATGATCCTTGAGTATGGTGGCGCAGGGATGTAGACAATCTCATCATTCCGTTCTAACTCGGTGACAATTGCGTGCTTTGTGCGGAAAGTTTTGTCTGTGATAGAGTAAGCGCAGTATCCCAACACTCCGCACAAATCACGCACGCGGCCACAATTCAGCACACGAATCACACAGTTCATGTATCGTTAAGACAGACCATACAGGCGGGTTATTTGTAAGCATTGGAATTGATTGGCCCCCTGTCTCGCCTGCGTCTCGACCTGCGCTGTTTTTGCGGTGCAGTTCCTGTGCATTGACGTATTTTACAACACGGTCATTTAGCATGAGACTCATGTTTGGAACATTGGATTCAAAGGTGCCTACGCGGAACTCGTCAGATGTACGCAGAATTAACTCGTTTTCAGGCAGATGCTCTACTTCGGTGACGGTCTAGACAGGGGTGCGGTCCACTCAAGTCGCTCTTGACGAAATTATAAGACATATCCATTCTCCCAGTGGAAAGCAAGCAGACCCAGTCTATCGAAGATCTTGCGGACTCGTTGAACGATCCCCTAGCTGTCTTAACTAGACTTTTCACAAATCCCAACAAATTCTTCTTCTCCATCTCAAAATGGGCCACTCCTACGAGTACGACGTGCAGATGTCCTGTGGAGGTGAGCATTGCGAGCTACGTAAAATGTACCGCTCCCGACTGACTTGGTGTCTGAGGCTGTGCCTCTGCCGTTAGAACCGCTATTACAGCTCTCCCAAATATTCAGTCCGTCGACACTTCCGTCGAGAGCCAGAAAGTCAACGTTGTCGTTACAGATGATGTGACTTTCGACCAAGTGAGGCTGGCCATCCAGAATTCCGGAAAGCAGGTTAAAGGCGGCAGGGTCATAAAGGATGAGGAGGGGCCACTGGATATGCCCGAAGCGTCGAACTAACCTGATGATCATGGACGGAATAGAGGCCAAGAGCAGATATTAATTCCCCCAGGCCAATCGTGTGTTAGTGTGACCAGTCAGTAGCATTGTCATAAGGGTGGCTTGGTTGATTAGGAAATAAATGTCTTAGCCTGTCCACCATGTGTTTTGCATCCCGACATATAATATTCATTCATCGTGACTGCGCATTTATTAGGCATATCTTGCTTTCCTTGAACACGCTCCAGCGAAGTTCCAGATCTGTTGCGAGCCCGCTGGTTTCAAGCCTAAGCCACGTAATTGCCCTCCAAATAGGCATGATCCAATGATGGCCAATGGCTAGTGATGTACGGCAATTCAGCAATGCAACCATAGGCAGGTTTGAGGTGGAAGTGAGGGGCAAAAGACGCAGGATCGCGGGGGTGAGAGGCATGTCTTGCGGTCTTTTTGCGTGTTTCAACAGACACAATGCCAAGACCTGCTAAAGTCAGAGAAGTGAGAGTACAGGCCGTGCCAGATGCATATCCATTCGTTTCTGTTTGCATCCTGTGAAATCGCCCAGGCTCAGCAGCGTCAGCGATATCCTAATTTTCAATTCTGTGGCTCTTAAACACACAGTTGTCGTCGTCTTTTACTTCACTTGTAATGGCTCAGCGCTGGTCGCATCTCATTCGTTCACTCCTGAAGTTGTTTGTCAATCTGTGTGCCTAGTGTCTCCGACTCCAGCTGCCGTATTCGAAGTCACGTATCTATCTAGGCAGGATCAGCTACGATGGGTATGTCAAGTATGGGAGAGGTGAACGGTATGGAGGGCATGATGGATATGGCTAGTATAACCTCTGTTGCCGCGAGCTCACCCCCCGATACCGTCCTCGCTGCCATGGCCAGCACTCCCACCCCGGTCGTGTCTTCGACGGCAGAAACAGGAAACAGCAGTAAGGCGGATGCCCCATCGATAACCCAAATGGATTCCATGGCTTCCGTGTCCGGCATGTCCAATGCTTTTCACTTTGGTAGCGGTGATACTCTCTGGATCACGTCCCTGACGCCAACAAACAGCCAGGGTTACGCTGGCGCCATCAGTCTACTTGTTCTTATGGCTCTCTTCCTGCGTTTTCTGACTACATTGCGGAGCATGGCAGAGAAACGTTGGGCCCCTAAACAACCCAGCCGTTGCAATGGCGACGAAGTCAACAACTACCTCAAGATGGGGCAGACTCGGGAAGATGAGGTTGAGGTCAGGTCCGGCCATAGGTGGAACACGACAACCCAGCTCAGCAGGGCGTTGTTCCAACTCACAACCATGACGATCGGATACTTACTGTTAGTGTCCTTCTTCCCCAGCGGTGCCTGTGATGAGCCAAAGACTGATCGCCTTTCGGTTCTCCTAGCATGCTTGCGGTTATGACCTTCAATCTTGGATACCTACTTGCCATTCTCTCTGGCGGCTTCCTTGGTGAACTGGCTCTCGGTTGGATTCAACATTAGATAACGTCTGGTTAGGGGGGACGTAGAGGCGGGGTGGGAGGCGGACGGGTGTTGGGGGCACAATAAGGACACGAGAGGTAGATCGTAATGGTTCGGTGCGGGCCACTGACAATAACAACAACCGTCGCTCTTTACATGTATGTACTCACCCCAGTCGCTCTTTACATGCTGTCTAAATCTAGTCACTCTTTTGCCAGTCGCGCCTGTCATCTTGGTCGAGGAGGTCATGCGTGGTAGAGCGACGGACGATCGTTAGTTGCTGTTTAGCTATTTACCCATGATATGCAATCTCGCTGCTCCAAAATGTTCCCAGAGACTATCTTCCAAGTCCTTACTGCTGCGGTAAATAAACTGATACTTCAAGCTCTCCACTGAATGGTACCGTCTGTGTTCTGAAGCCGTTTGCGGGGTCTCGAATATACCCAAGGAAGTCCTCATACGGCATCTTTGCAATGCCTACATTGTCTGTCACGACAATAGCACCAAACTTTAAGCGCGATTGGAGAAGCTGTTAGGGTCCATACTATACAGTCGCCGTCAGTAGCAACCTAACAGTAGAGCAAGACGACCATAGAGAACGTAGTATCAAGGAGCAGCGGGTTAATCTCCTCGGGCATCCCTCGCTCAACCTTTAATGTTTCGAGAAAATCGCCTTCACGTACCTAACCTATAGCTCCACTCCGTCGCCGACCCTCCCTCCGGTGCATCTTGGCTCTCTCTGCCTTTGAGGGTTATTTCTCGGTCGTAATAACCAGCCCGGTGACCAGGCTAGGCTCGTCGGATCTGCCTGCTAGAAGAGTACGTTCTATGTATCCTACAGCAGGGCGAGGTATATCATTGAGACGCCAAAACTCGTTTCAGCTTCAACCACGTTAGGTGTCCCCAGAACTTTTGCCAACATGTAAGTATATTCACACTTATTTCTTTTCAAAGCAACAAATTCGTCTCGCATATAGTTATCAGCAGTGGTGGACCAACCCTCATCTATCAGGAAAAGGCGAAAGAGCCGAGTCAGGTAGAATAACTTCTGCGACCAATACCGCTCTGGCTTTTCCGATAGTGCATGGAGCCTGTGTAGGGGATGTAGGACTATGGGGTTAGCTACGACAGGAGAGCCCAGATCAGGGATAAGCATGGCAGCTCAGCTGAGGATAAGACATTGTGATAGTGGTTGATCCAGGTTGAGAGCATGTGATAAGACCTGATGACCCTACTTTTGTCAGGCAAGCCCCTTGCTTCCATGCATGATGGAGACATGGCTGGCACGTTGATGGCCGATAGCGAAATGGCTTAGCCTGTGATTACCAAACGTCGGAAATTCTGGCTAACGAATACTAGGTAGTAGCAACTCATCGTTACAGCAGTGCAAGCCATTTCGTTTTTGGGGCGCGTCGGCTTGAATGTGTCGGTCCAAGGACTACGTCTGAATCGGCGAGGGCGAATTCCCGCAAAAAGGCCTCAATGGACCGTTCGCCTGACTGTCGCATCAGCCATCACGCCGATCTTCCCTTATCCAGACTGTCCCATACCCTTAATACATACTCTTCAAGCTTAGATCAGGACGGACACATTATCCCGTTGATTCGTAAGCGCCCACAAGGCGGCCCTGTCGCAAAGGGCTCCAGTTGCGCGATTTGTGCCGGTGACGGTGCGTTTGGCTTGTGACATAGCCTTCGCCCGTCTGCGAGTGATGACCTCCACCTCCGCCACCCCCTAATGGCGCGGCGAATGCCTATCAACTCGATACCATCAGGGGCGAGATCTCGGCGAGGCAACGAAAATACGTGTACTAATTGTCTGCTAGGCTATTCTGGTGATGATCATGGGCGCTCCGGTTTGATTATGGTACATGCCATTCCACGGACTGGGATCCGCTATACGCAAGCCAGGACTAATGGAGGCCTAAACGCTACGTACAGGACATTGACTGTCAATAGGCTACAAAATCAACACCAAATAGCTCGTGTTTTCGCTGCGATCTGCTCTACAGATCGCAGTTTACATCCTTGTGTCAACATGTTCGTCTATTGCTTCCGCTACTTCCCAGTGATATTCCTTTTCCTTCTCTTTCATGCTCGCTCGTCCCTTGCGATCTTGCGCAGATACAATTTCACGATACACAGTGAAACCAGAGCGCCCGGTAGCTACATTATCGTCCCAATGGACTAGTCTTCCAAAACTGACATATTGAATAGACGGCGCCAGTCGTGAGGTCTATCTCATCAATGGCCAACTGCCCGGGCCCCGCATCGAGGTCGACGAAGGGGATGATGTTGAGGTGTTAGTCCAAAACAATCTGCCTGTAGACACCACAATTCATTGGCATGGTGTGTGATGCAACAGAAGCTGCTCGGCCTGAGCCACCAAGGCCATATTGACTGATACTCGTTGTGCTAGGCATTTTGCAGCGAGGGTCTCCTCAAATGGATGGAGTCCCAGGAGTCACCCAGGTGAGCCTCTCTTCTTACTTGTCACAGTGTGCTCGGGCTATGTTGACGAATGCCAGGATCCCATACCTGCTGGAGGGAACTTTACTTATCGATTCAGCCTAGGAGACGAGTATGGCTTCTTTTGGTATCATTCGCACCTCCGAGCTTATTACAACGACGCCATCAGAGGACCGTTGTTGATACGCCCCTCTCCTTCACGAGTTCGGCCATTTGAGAAATTGGCTATGAACGACACAGAAAAGACCCTGCTCTTACAAGCTGAACGAGATGCGACCTCGATCTTGCTAAACGACTGGACACATGAACTGTCAGATGTCATCTGGTCACGATACTTCACGACCGGTGCGTTCCCAAACTGTGTCGATAGCATCCTGGCGAATGGCAACGGAAGAGTTCAGTGTCTGCCCGACTATATACTCCAAGCTGGACCTGGAATGGGAGACGATATGAACCAAACATCGCCATTAATGAGCCAAATGTCGATGGCCATGTCAGGAATGAGGAAGCGCATGGACATGGCTAGTCCCACAGAGGCCATGGATGGACCGGCTCAGACCACAGTACTTTCAATGTCAGCCTCGACGAGTGTGTCGCCGGAAATGACTTTCCTCGGTCCTAAGGGATGTTCCATGCCAATGATGTTCAAGCCCGGCTTCAACACCAGCTCTCTTCCACCAGAGACGTGCACCAATACCACGTCGGCTCTCTTCACTGTCCCCGCGAATAGTACCCAGGGTTGGCTTGCTCTCAACCTGGTCAATTCCGGTGCAGTAAGTGCATTACGAATATCGATGGATGGGCACTCGATGGTCATCTATGCTGCTGATGGACTGTACGTTGAATTGCAGGAGGTCAAGGTAAGTCTTGTCACTCCCAGGTGCGCCACTTACACAGCATTGGCTTACCTGTCTAGGTATTGCACATGTCTCTTGGCCAACGGTACTCAGTGATGGTCCGACTTGATCAGCCAGCAGGGAATTACTTTCTTCGATTTGCTACATATCCTGTCGGTGACATGCAGCAGGTTCTTGAGGGGCAGGCGATTGTCTCATACGACGTAAGCTCTCTTGTCTAGTCTTCCCTCACGTCGAGCTCACAGGTTCCCTCCAGACGTGTAGTACAAGGAACGACTCTGCGGCGGTGATAGACGATCCGGCAATGGTTTGGATGCTCACAAATGGTTCCACCAAGGCTGACGCACCACTTGTCGAGCCTCAGCTTCTCTATCCTTTCGAGTCTACTCCGCCCCCTTCTGGAGCCGCGAATCAGACGCATGTCTTCAACATCAATCAGACTGATGTTACCACGTGGGTAGTTAACGAGGCACCATATCAAGAACCCAGAGTCCCCATCATCTACGGAGCTCAGTCGGAGGGGTGGCAAGCAAACACGACTTTCCATATGCCTTCGAACTCGACGATTGATATCATCATGAACGTTGCGAATGATTCTATGGATACGGTACGTCACCCGCTCGTTTAATTCGAAGATTGATGTTCTGACTGCGTGACTTAAGATGGGTCATCCCATGCACCTTCACGGGCATAAGTTCTGGGTCCTCGGAACTGGCAGCGGCTCTTTTCCACACGCAACGGTCAATGATGCATCCGGTTCTCTGTTGAACTTTGATAATCCTCCTTACCGCGATACGGTCGAGCTTCCAGCATCCGGATGGGCGGTTTTACGGTCGGTCCAACAGCGCCCCAAATAGTCGGAGGCAAAGCTGACCTTCGCAGGTATGTTACAGATAACCCTGGCGCGTGGATGCTCCATTGCCATCTACAATGGCATGTTGTCGTAAGTGTGGATCCGTATCATCACCTAGCAATTGCTTTGACTAATTTGGAATACACAATACAGAGCGGCATGGCAGTGGTCCTCATCGAGGGTGAAGATCAACTTCCTGGTCTTGTGGGTAACTCATCAACAACCAACGAGTCCACAGCCTATCGAATCCAGGGTGGGAAGAGTCCGACTATCCTACTAGTGATTGCTGCCGTCTTGGCTGCGTTGTGGCTGTAGACGTTGGGGGACCTGTTGGACAATATGGTCTTGCGAGAGTAATTGATAGACATCTTTTCAATTTCTGACATAATTTGAGATATATTTCCTTGCCAAATAATATACAAGCAAGTTGAACAACTCTGCATTGCATCTATAGCATCATCAAGCTCCCTCGTCATTCCTGCCCAGTCCTTCCGAGGCGAAGATAGCCACACCTTTTCTTCGGACAGATCAAAGCCAGGCACCAACAGGCTTCCTATGAATATGAAGATAGCCGAAACCCACTCTATCAGCTTCAAAACGCCGGTTTCTCAAACGATGGTAAGGCATGCACAAAAAACACAGTCTATTTAATGCTCACGCCTAAGGGCCAAAATACAAGAAACGATGGTTTACCTCAACCTTCGGTGTAAATGTTACATGTAGCCACAACGGTTTGCTTCTCGAGAAATTTAAACGTGGGCCTCTCTCTTTTTGAAAGCTTGGGCATCATTGGGTGTACGTTATGTTGCTTGTGATAATACATTGTGTAAGCATAGCCCTATTTCTGCCACTAAGTGGAGCGCCGGAATTTATTTGTATCCGTCTGCAATTGCGGTACTCACTGGGCTACTGGCTGAAAAGGATGAGCTGTCGGTATATTTCTAAGCCCGTTTGCGTGGGCCAATCGTCTTGCTTAGCAACCAAACGTCAGGGTGTTTCACAGCGCCATCTCTATGACTCGATTCAAAAACATATGTGGGGTCCCAAATCGCTTATATAAAGCTCCTGTTCATGCGACCGCTATAGGGCATGATTTGGACTGTGCCTAAGAAAGTTTGGTTCAGAAATCTGACAACGATCTCAACTGGTCCCCAACGCGAGTATGACATCTGAAATCATCAAAGTCGCAATCGTCGGCGCTACCGGACAAACCGGTTCCGTCATTGTGCAAGCTCTTCTAGAATCGACAGCACCGAAATATGTTAGTACTGCTCTCTTTGCTGGGACAATCTTGATATGGAGATGTTAGCTGATAATTATCAGGAAGTGATGGCTCTGACAAGACCGTCCTCTTTGCAGAAGCCTGCAGTTCTGGAACTGGCCAAGCAAGGAGTTCATATCGTCTCTGCTGATCTCACAGGTCCTCAAGAAGCCCTAGAAAAGACTCTTTTGGGTGTCGACGTTGTCATTTCCACTATCTACGGCGGCAACTTGATGGCAGAGATCCCTTTGGCCAACGCTTCTAAGTCTGCCGGCGTTAAACGATATCTGCCCTGTTTTTTTGCAACTGTCGCGCCACCGAAGGGCGCACTGCTGTTGAGGGAGATGGTAAGCTGCCCGTTGGAACGAGATGATGTTGATGAGGCATTGTGCTGACCAATTCGCCGCAGAAGGAGGATGTGCTGAATCATATCAAATGGATTCACCTGCCATACACTGTGGTGGATGTTGGCTGGTGGTATCAAGTCAACCTTCCTCGCCTTCCGTCTGGCCGTATCGACTATGCGGTAATGGAGACAGCGGATGGCATTGCTGGTGACGGAAACGTCCCATTCGCCTTGACAGACTTGCGAGATGTCGGGAAATATGTTGCTCGGATCATTTCCGACCCTCGAACCTTGAACAGAATGGTCCTTGCCTACAACGAAGTCTTAACACATAACCAGATGTATGATCTTATGGAAAAACTCAGTGGGGAGAAGCTTGATCGGAGATATGTGAGTACACCTTAAGATAGTATCTAGCTGATCAACTAATTTAACGTCCGATAGGTATCCCCGGAAAGTATTAGCTCGAAGATATCCGAGATTGAAGAAAAACGACCGAGCCCCGATTCCGGGGAGTTCATCGTGCTAGCCCAATTTCAATACTGGTACTCGTGCGGTGTTCGAGGAGACAACACACCCGAGTTTGCGGATTATCTTGGATACCTTACCACAAAGGACTTGTATCCGGATATAGCATGGATTAGCATGGAGTCCTATGCGAGAGAGGTCCTCGAGGGTAAGGGGAGAAGAGTGTACGAGCACCTCAAAGATCTGCCGGCTGCCAATACGGTAAAAGAGTAGGCGAGAAGACCTGCCGTGTAGATATCAAGCATGTGGTCTCGATTTTGAGAACTGCACAGACAGTATATATCGTAGTGATAAGAGAGGATTATGTGAAGGGGACTTCCCTATCATTCTCATACAACCATACTCGCTTACATCGGCTACACCTTGGCCTTTGGATACGCCAGCGACATCATACTTAATCCTGTATCTTTGTTTTCATGACTAGCTTCAATCGCCCTTCGGACCTACTGCGGGACAGACGCAAATAGATCACAATATGACATACCAAGACAAGAGCAGGTGAATGAGATCGCATCCATAGATCCTTCACCTATGAGAGACTCAAAATACGCACCTGTGTTCATAATGTGAAATCTTAACCACCTAGAGTGAATTACCACCTCGACTCCCGCATAAGGCATATTGTCAACGACACAAAACTTACAATTTAGCCTAGCTTGCATATACAAGGGGGTGGTCAGATTAAGATTCTGACTGCATACCACCTTGAGATCATAGGTAACCTGGTCCGTGTGCACCCTAATTGAGCCTGTGTAGCAATTGGCACGCTCACTTGTATCTTCACGGGGGATAGCTAAATGGGGCACCTTCCTAATTAAACCCTAGTGGAAATTTTAGTCGCAGGGGGTAGAGATGCATATTTTGCATATGCTAAGCATATACCCTCTATACCTACTATAACTATAATAACTTATAGTAGCTAAGTCTTCTAAAAGTATATTATATACTTAATATATATTAAGTATATATTAAGCTATAAGGGTTAGATAAAGTTAAAGTTAGTTTTAGAAGCTTAAAAGGTAGTAAGAGTCTCTTATTAAAGAATATAAGGTATAATTATAATAGCTTTAGTATATTTATATCTAGTATATATTTAGTATATGCTGAGGTTCTAGTAAACTTAGCTACTGTAAGCTACTATATTTTTAGTGAGTATTGAGCATATGCTCAGCATATACACACTCTACCCTCCGCAACTAAAATCTCGCTTCAGGGGTATGCTCCACTTAGCCACCCCCCATGAGATTTTTCTACCCCCCGCGAGCTGCACCCGGAACTCAAATGCACAAACTTTGACAGGTGACAGCCATAAAGGACTTGGTGAAACGGGTCGGCGCTCGGATGAATATTATTCGGATAAGATATGCTGTGCTTGCACAGCGGCTGGTGATTCGGTCATATCATATTCTATACGGAATGATACTTAATCACAGAGTCCCCATTTAGGGGTCATGCACTGCGCAGTCGTGCACCCCTTCCAGTGTTAGTTGTATTCAGACTTTCAGCCCCAATAGTATCCTCAAACATCTCGTGGTTGCGTGATAGGTCGGAGCAATCTGAGTTATACGCCGCATTCAGATAAGATTCCACCAAAAGCATCTCCGTATGCGAGCTCTCCTCCTGGCCAGACGAAGGCGTTGTGTGTTGATGGCATGTGGAATCCATCGGATGTATCGGTGGTGACCTGCCACACGTTGGGTTTCTCGCTGACGGATGCTTGGGCTTCGAAAGTGATATGTAAGTCACATCCTGGTCACTGACGTAGTCACCTCTAGAATATCCGTCAAGAGCCCCCGGTTTCTGTCGCCATCTAAGTACTGGAACAAGACGCCAGGGGAAAGGCCTACCTCTTTATTTTTCGCAGCCGTGATGAAGTCGTCAGGTGCGAGACGACAAGACTTTGGGATTTCAAGGTCATCGAAGTTGAACCATTCGTCATCCTCAGATGCGAATGACCACTGTTAGAAGACACAAGGTCGATGCCAGATTGCCTGCTCTTTGACTTGTTCTGGCCTCACGCCCGCCAGCCAAGGCTTCGGCCCTTCATCCAGCGGGCCGGGAGGTAGTATCGAGGAGGCTTTTGAAGCCGAAGGGGCATTCGATAGATCTGCTGGCTCCGAGCCTGTCAATTGCTTATGAGCTTGAAGTTCCGGGAAGAGTGACATGTGCGCAGTCTGGTCCTGAAACCCGTATCTGAAATGTAACCTTTCATCTTGAAGCAGTCCGCGCATTAATGATACTGTGTAACGGAGGACCCAGCGCGGTGCTAATGTCCCCGTGCTTGGTCGAGGTTACATGCTATGATATAGATGGATATTTGAAGCCTAATATTTTATGATATCTTGGCCCTTCTTCGTGTCCGCGAGTGCTCAAGCGAAATTGGGCTTTTCTTTTTGTACCAGGTATGTAAAGTGTCGGATCTGCATTGTAGACCGTTTCCCCAACAAATATAGATCTATGCTGGGATGAGCATTCAGTTCTGCCAAGTTTACAAGTGCTCATGCCAGCCTCGTCTGCTTACTGTATGATCTTAAATTGCTTAAGGGTCTCTACTTGTTCTATGGATCTGATGACTTTGATGGCTGCGTTCCGATCGTTTAGTACTACCCATAGATTGCCTCTAGTCAGATATCTACCTTACGCTCAGATCCAGATGTCGTTCTATCGTTAGGTTGGTCAAGAGATCTAGTCTCGAAAACCAGAAGCAAGATATTCATGCTGGATTAATTTATATTATTAAACAGGCATCTACTTTAAAAGACCAATTATCAGGTCGCATATGTTCCGTGATTATGGAAAGAGCGTATTTTTAGGCCGCTTTAGGCAAGACAACCTCGTCGCCGACACATAGACCTTGCTCGACCTTCTCGAATGTGCACGGCCAACGAATCTGCTGATCTTATGGAAATCGGATCACGACCTTGGTCTCGAGGTGTTGATCGAAGCGACGATAGTACTCGGGCACCTGCTCAATGCCAATTGTCGAGCTCACAATGAAATTCGGCGACGCCTTGCCGCTAGCAATCAGTTGGACGAGCTCGTTAGCATGGTGTAGTGGCAGAACAATGCCACTGCCCATGGTCAGAGCTTTGCGCCAGAACTGGCTCATTGACAAGGACATTTGTTCGTCTCCGAGGTAGACACCCACTACTCCGATGCCCCCATAACTGCTCGTGACATTCATCATGTTGTGTAGCACGATACCCAGTTCGACTTCCCCCTGCGCATTGACGGCTTCGTAACCTACACAGTCCACGCTTCGAGTGACGCCATTTGGTTCGAGAGCCAGGATCTGCTCGCTTGGATCGGATTCGGCGAAGTTGATTGGGATGGATCCTATGGAAGCGGCAAGATCCAGGCGCTGCTGGACATGGTCGACAGAGTAGACTTTAGATGCACCGCGCAGCAGAGCCGAGTACGCGGCCAGGAGCCCGACGGGGCCAGCACCAAATACGGCGACCGAGTCACCGGGTTGAAATCCCGCAAAGTCCAGAACGGTCCATCCAGTTGCGAAGATATCAGATACGAAGAGATAGTTCATCAAGGTAGCATCATCTGTAGTCGCATTGACCGGGACTGGAATGAGACTATCATCGGCGAATGGGACTCTGACGTATTGGGCTATGGAGAAGGTTCAGCCGGGTGAGCTGATTAAAGGGGATGATTTCAACATACCTTGAGTGCCACCCAGGTCAGGACCGCCGTATGAGTGAGGCAAGTCAGGTCCGAAGGTGAAATGGCCGTCGTCCACGTTGTCTGGGATTACGACGTAGTCGCCCACTTGTAGAGACTGAACCGCATCGCCGATGGACTCTACATAACCAATGGCTTCATGGCCAATTGGGACGGGCCTGCCTGGGGAGCCCAGTCCCTGATGGTAATAATGCAAGTCAGAGCCGCAGATGGCCGAGGCAGTGATGCGGACAATGGCGTCTGTGGAGTTCTGCAGCACAGGCACAGGCATGTCGATGACTGTGACGTTGTACGCGCCAACCAGGGC
Source organism: Phaeoacremonium minimum UCRPA7 (assembly GCF_000392275.1). NCBI lineage: Eukaryota > Fungi > Ascomycota > Sordariomycetes > Togniniales > Togniniaceae > Phaeoacremonium > Phaeoacremonium minimum. The sequence continues at coordinate 427,487 of NW_006921506.1, read as the reverse complement.
GGCGGCCCGCATCATTGTTGCGTTGCGTACCATGGCTAAGGCTGACAGAGTCTAGAATGAGAAAGGCACTGAAGAGTAGAGAGCTGATCTTAGTAGGACACCTGGGCGATATTTATACTCATAAGCATCCTTGCCAAGAGCTGTGCATGACGTTGTATTGCCGTAGAAAGTGGCCTGAAAGGGGGGTACGATCTACAGGCAAGATGGCAGGTCTTGGTAAGTCACGGCGAATTAATATGTAGTAGCAGAGGCCTAGAAGGCCTTGCTCAGGAAAATGAAGGCAGGCCACAACGCCGAGGTTGACATCACACGAATGGATTACCATGATCAGCAAGAGTTATCCCATTCCATTGGCGGCCATGACGGCGTACCACTTGTTCCATATTCCGATGCAAGCAGTTATTACAGTCGAAGCTGTAGATACTGGGATCATCTGTTAGTGCACCCGTAAGAGGGTCGTTGTATGGACGATTGCCCTGCTACCTGAGTAATATGTAAACATAGTTGTTAGGAGGATGTTAGACTCATAATTAGTTAGGTATGACAACGGGAAGCATCCATTTGATTCGGCCCTGGATTGCCAACGGTGGTGGCATTGTTTATCGAAGAGTTTCTCCACTGCGATGACGACGCCCACGGACGACTAGCGAAATCTGAATAAGTCAAGTTGGAGGGCGACACGATTACTACACCTCTGCCAGGGTAATAATTGTTAATTCTGAGT
>NW_006921506.1:404247-426699 GCF_000392275.1 Phaeoacremonium minimum UCRPA7 | reverse complement strand
AATAAACAGAAGCTTCGAAACTCAATCAGGTATTCTCAACCCTGGTTTTCTGGTATATTCAACTCTCTAAAATAACGTTTATTACCCTGGCGGAGGTGTAAATCCATCAAAAGCGGATCCCGCCCCGCATAGTAGGTAGGGCCGACTGATAAGCTGGTTGCATATTCCAGGCTAACTTGAGTAGGCTTAGCAGCTAAGTAAGGTTAAGTGCTAGCATCATTCCTACATGGCAGAAGCCGGCAGTCGGAGCCGGATGCCACAACATGAGCCTCTGATTTAATACATTCGTAGAACACCAACATAGAACACAACAGACATTTATTTATTCGCCTGTCTTTAGGAGGGTTCAATATCCGACTCGTCCTGATGCTGCGATGGCAGCACTTTACAACGTCAATAATGAATTGTTAATGACTGCTCTTAATAATCATCCTCCTCCTTTAACGAACATTTCGACGTTTCAGGAATCGGAAGTCACCGCTGCCCGCTGCATTCGGAGGTGGGTCATGATGCGGTATTGACTAGCTGCACTGGCCGCCACTGCGGGATGATGCCGATACTCAATGCTCAATGCTCAACCCTGAGGAATGCGCGGCTATATAAAGCGCTGGATCCCAAGTCGCATAGGGTCCGACAAACTTGACCTATCTTGACCGCTGTATTGATTCTATTTATCTTTTGTTCTTGGAAACAGAAAAAATATTGCGCCATGACTCGCGTTCTACTGACTGGTGGCAGCGGCTTCATCGCTACCCATGTCCTCGATACTCTCTTGAAGCGCGGGTAAGTTTGGGCAAAAGTTTCCAGCCATTTGAACGAGAGATTCCTAAGCGTCGGACATAGCCACTCTGTCGTCACCACCGTCCGCTCCCAAGCCAAGATTGACGAGATCAAAGCAACATACCCAGACCTTAGCAAGGATAGGCTCGACTTTGCCATTGTCAAGGATATTGCCGTGGAAGGCGCTTTTGAGCAAGCCGTTCAATCCGATCCCCCTTTCGAAGCTGTCATCCACACCGCCAGCCCATTCCATTACAATGTCACAGACATTCAAAAGGAGCTGTTGGATCCCGCCGTGGTTGGTACAGCCGGAATCCTGAAGTCCGTCAAGAAATACGCACCGACGGTCAAGAGAGTCGTCATCACCTCCTCCTTCGCTTCTATTGTCGATCCTTCTAAGGGTAATTGGCCTGAGCACACCTACTCCGAGGCCGACTGGAATCCTATGACGCAGGAGCAAGCGGTGCTCAATCCCTACTTCGGATATACAGGTATGCTCTCAAGGACTGATTCTTAATTAAAAGTGTGAGTTCAAACCGAGCGCTGACGAAGATTCTTATAGCCAGCAAGCTATTTGCCGAACGCGCAGCATGGGACTTTGTAGACAAGGAAGCTCCGAACTTCACCATCGCAACTCTGGCGCCCCCTCTGGTGTTTGGGCCGATCAAGCACAAACTCGCTAGCCTTGATACTCTCAACACGTCGAATCAGCTCATTGGCATGTTTGTCCAGGGAAAATGCAAGGCTGGGATTCCTCCGTCACCTGCTTTCATCTGGACAGATGTTCGAGATCTTGCTCTTGGTCATGTTCTAGCTATGGAAAAGCCCGAGGCTGGGGGTAAGCGCTTCTTCTTCGTGTCGGGCTTTTTCTCGAACCGGGAAACAGCAGCAGTTATGCACAAGAATTTCCCAGAGTACAAGGATGTCCTTCCGGATCCGGACGACAAGGGTGGCGATTACCCAGAGGGGGGCATATTCAAGGTCGACAATAGCCAGGTCAAAAATATTTTGGGCATTGACTTTATCCCCTTTGAGAAGTGTGTTGTAGACACAGTGAAGTCGCTGAAGACCATTTGAGAAGGCAGGTGAGGTCTATATAGTTACGGTCTCTTAGTGTTTCTTTATAGGGTTACCTTAGAGATATATTAGGTCAATCTACTACTATAGTTTGGAGTATAAGAAGATACTATTTTACACATCCTATCTACAGTAGCTACATATCGTACCTTAAGGTATTGTAAAGATGGTATATCTATAAGGATGCTGAGACGTGTCTAATTGTCCAGGATCCCGTAAACCTATCAGTCGCCGGTTGTCACTAAAGAAACAGATCCTTGTTGCAAGGATGGCAAGCTTAAATCCGCCGTGAACCTGAGTTCGATCTGATATCAACTGGGGACCAATGTTAACCCCTGTTGGCCAACGACATGCACCTACTCTAAATCTCCACCAAGCCGGTCGTACTATCGCTGTCGCTGCCGATTGCCGTTGAACTTAGTGGGGTGCTTGACTCAAGACGGTATAGAGTCATTCAGAGTCTTGCTCGGAGATAAGGCTTTCATGACGTGACCAGTAGGGAGGGGGACAGGCCAGGAGGAAGTTGCAAACTATATATAATACAATACGCTCGTGATTCCATGCCAACGAACAACCCCCCGAGCATCAATTGAGACTCCCAATCTTCCCTCCAGCACGACAACGACGAAAGCTTCCCCGACAGTCCCCAGTTGCCAACAATCCATAATCATGGTTAAGACACTGCCATTCCAGGACATCACGGTGCCTATCCCGGGCTTCGGTGCTATGGGCATGAGCCACGGCCTAGGAACCAATGTCACCCTTGAGGAGGCAGAGCCCGTCTTGTTGAAGGCTATCGAGTTGGGATGCACCTTTTGGGATACAGCTGTGAGTAGAATCGTGTTTGGACCATCCAGGAGGTTCTTTCATATCACTGATGACTTGCAAGGTTGTCTACGGCGCCGGCGTGAACGAGAAGCTCCTCGGCGACTTCATCCGCAAGCACAATGTGCGCGACAAGCTCTTTAGTGAGTTCATCTTACACAGTTACAAACTGCTGGGTGATATTTGCTCACGCTGAGACAGTTGCCTCAAAATGCGGCTTCGACTGCTTAAATGGCGGTGACGGCAAAGTCACAAACAAGCCAGAGCATATCAAGGAGTACATCGATGGCACCATCGAGCGACTTGGATTCACCCCAGATCTCTACTATCTCCACAGGATAGATCCCCGTGCGTTTCTCTCCCACGCCGTGGATGTGCATGCACGCTGACTATACATGCAAAGACACTCCACTGGAGGAGTCCATTACCGCCCTCGATGAGATTCGCAAGGCCGGCAAGACTAAGTACATTGGCCTCTCCGAATGTTCTGCCGCAACACTACGCAAAGCCAACTCTAGTGAGCCCTCCTTGCCAGACTTGGGTCTGCCTCACATACATACTCACGCAGCTGCTGACCCCGACCCAGTTGCCAAGATCGATGCTCTCCAGGCTGAGTACTCGGCTTTTGAGACCCTGCACGAGACGGACGGTCTGATCGAGGCTGCCAAGGAGCTCGGGGTTGCCTACGTCGCCTACAGCCCACTGGGCCATGGCTGGCTTGTCGATGATTTCCCATACAAGACCCCCGACGACTTTGCGCCCAACGACTTCCGACGCAGCGGTAAGTCGATTCAAGGCTCATGTCGATCCCCGGGCCGAGCCTTCGCTGATGATCTACAGTTCCCAAGTTCCAAGGTGAGAACTTCTTCAAGAACAAGGCGATAGTTGAGAAGATCCAGGCTCTAGCCAAGCGCAAGGGCTGCACCACGGCCCAGGTCGCCCTCGCTTGGGTCGCGGCCCAAGGCATGATTCCCATCCCCGGAACTACCAAGACCCCGCGGCTGGAGCAGAACTGGGCGTCGCGGGATATCGATCTGACCGACCAGGAGCAGAAGGAGCTGAGGGCCATCATCGATGCCGCGAAGCCTATCGGCAACCGATATGCGCCTGCGCATCAGGCCATGGTTGGCCACTAGAATGTCACGCCGATGCCACGTACCTAGGGGTGGAATATGCTGATCATGTGTGTGTGTCAGAGGCGTTAATTCTAGTTCGTAATTAATTCCGGAATGGTACATTATACTATTAACGGCTCTTTCCCTCAAGCATGACTATCCGGAGATAGTGTTGACGTGTGAAACTCCCCGGAGCATTTCGTAAATCGGTCCGGTCCGGTGGGGATTACCAGGCTCCCAGCTCGGCCTCGCTCTGGTATGTGCTATGCTACTAGTAGTGTTGTGCATGTACCCACTGTCATCCACTTGCATTAGCGCTACGACACTAAACCCTAGCCTCACTTCGACGAGTTTGTTCTTCTGAAAAAGTCCAGACCTGTATCGTTAACTCCGGTCGCCTTGCCCCCGATATTGCAACATAGACACGGGCTCATCACAGACGCTAATAAGGGGATCATTTGTCGGCTCTGGTATCTCGAAAATCACCATACCGCAGGGCCATATAGGTTTCGTGAGAGCCCATGCTAATTTTCGGATGATTCATCGGAATCCCTGGATATTTTATGCTCCTGATTCTTAATGGAGCTATAGATACGGCTTTCGGACAATAGAGGGCATCAGAGCAGTATATGGCAATCAAATACTGTAGCCAGCTCTTATAGAATGTTAGATTTATTGAATCAGAGACTCTTCTAAGAGAGATAGCAGACGCGACTAAAGCCATCAAATTTGAGTGATTGAAGCGTAGGTTATATAGAGCTGCTGCCTAGACCCTTGAAAGTGGCCGTCCGAAGTCTAAGGATGGCTGAAGTTGTGCTAGCCTAGGTGGCACGTAGGGAAGAGTACTATACTAGCTTCGATTTAATGCTGATTTCTCAATGTCTATCCAGTGTATTCCCAGTCTGACGTACCTACTGGCTAAGTCTCTGAGGTGTTGGCTGTGATACAAACACTCAAGTAATCATCTGCGATTGTGTGCTCCGGGTAGCCTGTCTATACCCTCCTTTGCCACCAAATCAAGATGACTTGGAGGATAGAATACCCTGCTCCACTAGACAATACGCCGTATGGAATACAAAAGTTCTACCTTCGTACATCACGTCAGTTACGACTCTTGGATCTCGAAGCCAAGAGTCCCCTCTAGTAACTTTCAGTGTATCTCATCTCATCGCACACTCTTCACGATGCATAGTTCGCATTTTATCGACAAACTCAATGGCGTCGCCACGAACCGTGCTTTTGGCTGGGTCAAGGAGGTTGCCGCCCTTAAAGACAGACTCTTGAACCGCTCACGACGACCTGCCTATCTGCTGGCGATGATACAGTGCTGGCTTCAGTTTGTACTGCAAGTCGTCGTGGCGGCACTGGCAACTGCGGTAGTCGCTCTGGCGACACAAATACGCTCCAACAGCATTTTTGCTGACGCCTTTGGTGACGCTTATGACATTTGGCCACTCTCTGTCATTTCTCATTCGCTCATACACTGTTGTCGAGACTTTCTATTGGGGCCGTGAGCCGTATCAAAACATTCAGCGAGTCTGTAAAGCCTGAAAACATCCCTGGAGAGGAAGTGCAGCCGCCCCTAGAGTGGCCAATGAAAGGCAGGATTAATATCAGAGGCATTTCGGCATCATATGAGTATGACTGTCGGCTTGTTTCGTGGAGTTACAAGAATGTTAATCATTCGGGCAGAGAAACCGAAACTCCTCAGCATCTCGTTTTCACAGATGTGGATATAGGAATAGCGCCCGGCGAGAAAGTTGCGATTTGCGGTCGCCCTGGCAGGTGAGATCTCTTTCTCTGACCTCTAATCCCCTGGATAAGCACTTTTGGCTAATTGAATGTGTTTCTGTATTGCGTGAAGTCCTCCATCCTTCTCTTTCTTCTGCAATTGTTGGATCCTGTGCCATCCTGCGAGGAGAGCATTACCATCGACGACATACCTCTCTATCAAATCCACCGCTCGACACTTCGGCAGCTTATCATCGCGGTGCCCCAGGGTCCTATCTTTCTGCCGGATGGCACATCCATCCGGGAGAATCTCGATCCCCAGGGCGAATCAACAGAGGCACAGTGCCTTTCTGTGCTGGAGCTCGTGAATCTTAGAACTCTCGTTGAAGAACGAGGCGGCGTTTCCCGTTCTCTGGCCGCTGATAGCCTATCTCAAGGACAGAAGCAGTTCTTTAGCCTCGCACGAGCGAGCCTGCGACATCGAGCTCAAGTGCGGGCCTGAGAGGCCCCCGTAGGCGAGACAATTTTGAATTGTGCCGAAGGGATCTTGCCCCAGGACGAGTTCGGCTCCAGCATGGATCAAGATACGGAATTGTCGATGCAGAAGGTCATCAGGGAGCAGTTCGAAGCGTGTACAGTGGTGATGATCAGTCACCATCTTGGTATGATCATGGCGTTTGATACTGTCATCGTGATGAACCAGGGGAGGCTTGTACAGACGGGGGACCCACAACAGCTTGTCCAGATGGAAGGTTCAAGATTCAGGGAGATGTGGATGATAGAGAATAGGGGAAGGGCTACATAGGCTGCTACGACTTGCTTTGACACCTCTATACTTGGGTATTCTCTGTTTATGATATTTCCATGTTCGCACCATCTTGCGTTCCAAGCAAAAGTAAAGAGAGAGAAACAATGCGCCGCATGTTATGTTTCAGGGGTCATTATATCTGAGCCACCTTAGACTGTGTAGATTGGGGACTAGGGTGGCAGATATAAGATATTGAGATCAGGAGCCACCGAATCTTGGAGATTGGAGATGCCCCCTCCCCTGCGGCACTCATGTCGAGAGCTTCGGGGCCTTGAAAATTGTCGCCGTTCGAGACTTCAACTTTCCGGTGAAACTTACACAGTCTTGTCTAATGCAGGTTCTGATGCAGGTCAGGCAGGGCTAGATGATGGCTAGATGATGGATACTAGGTTGCGCATGTCACAGATTTTCGGGGTAACGAGCGAAAGCTGCGGCTCTCGAGCGCATTCTCTGATCGAGATGCCATTCGAATGTTTCACTTTGTTTGTACTCATTATGATTCATAGCTCATTAGTGAATTCATGAGCAGCTTATTGGCTGGAGCGTAAGATTCTAGAGGCGACGCAGTGTGGCGTATCCCCTGGAAGGTTTAGTTTCAGTGGGGTTCTGACTCACTAGCCAGCCAATCTCCCCAGTCACAACCCCCATCGCACCTTCCGTCTGCCGAAACTCTGAGGCTCGCAATTGCCAATCACGAGGCCGGATTTGGAGAGCCGTCAGCTGGAGGTGCTTGGTGCCTCCTCAATGACCAACTAGATGAGCTGCCATTCCCATGCTCATCCAGCAACTCCATATATAAGATAAACATCAATACTATCGATCATTCAATCTCACACTGTCCGAATTCAATACAACCATTCTGATACAAGCATCAGCACCCGAGCAAGAACGCAAGACTCGAGCTCATCGATCGCATCAAACACAACCGCAACCGCTCTCAATCGAATCCGTATATATGGTGACGGCAACAACAACGACAGCAGTAACAACCACAACTATACCAATGAATCTATCATCAAGCCAACAAGCAATAACACCCACATCCTTCCCTCAGGAGTCAAGCGACTCCCCCGCCACGACCATGCCGCAATTCACAGCAGGGCAATGTCTATTCTGCCCCACCTCATTACCAAGCTTCTCCGAGAGTGTGATGCACATGCAAAAATCACATGGCCTGTTCGTGCCATACCAGCGACACCTCGTGGTCGATCTCGAGACCCTCTTCAGGTATCTGCACCTCGTCATTTTCAGCTACCGAGAATGCATACAGTGTGGGACAGAGAGGGCAACCGTGCAGGCGGTACAGCAGCACATGACCGGCAAGGGCCACTGCAGATTTGACGTAGCAGAAGAGGACTCGGAATTCGCAGAGTTTTACGACTTCGATCATGAAGCGGAGGACGACGAGCAAAGTGACGACGAAAGCGATGGCAACGGGAGGAATCAGGAGGAAACGGTGGCAAGTTCGAATCGAAAACCAGTGCTTGCTGACCAACACTCAATTCGTCTACCGTCAGGCAAGATTATATCGCGGCAGTCGTCACCAGCACAAGCGGGGCCGTCAATCAGTCGGCTACGGCGTCGAACCAGTCCCACGGCTTCACAACTAGAATATACCACCGTGGTAGAATCTAAAGAGAAGCTCGAGCAAGCGTCTAGCAACGAGGAGCCTAACACAGGTCTACCCAATTCACAAGCATTGACAAAACGGGAGAAGCGAGAAAGGGCCACGATAGCACATCAGCTGGCGAACATGAGCGCAAACGACCGGAACAGCTTGATACATCTCCCCACATCACAGCAGCGCGCAATACTAGCGACGCAGCTCCGGCAGACGGAAAAGGTGCAGAAGGAGGAGAAGCGGAGGCAAACCAAGATTGACCGGAAAGGGAACAAAAATCTGTATGCTTATTGGCACACGGAGACGCCCGTCTATCAGTGTGGCTAGACTTACCGCATGGCTACTTTCGATTGACCCAGGAAGTGGACCAGTTAACATTCGCATCGTAAAGTCCCTCTCTTTGCTGAGATGACGTTTTGTGATCTCCCTGTGCAAAATTTATGTTCCAGGAAGAATGCCTAAAGTTGAAACCCCAGCATTGGCATGGTGGCGGTTTCGGTGTTCCCAAGCATCCCCCCTTTTTGTCCTGTGAGACGAGACCCCATACATAATGGAACGAATAGCCTACCCCCACCTCTCCTTACACACCTCATTAATCTTCGCGATTTCGTCGGAGCTGAGTATACTTAGCCACGCATACCAGTACCGGTGCACTCGAGCTTCATAATAACTACTCCTAGGAAGCGGGGGCATGAGTCCAGACGCAGTCATTCTCTCTATTGACCAAAATGCAAAGCCGAAGCGCCTGAACGGAAAGCCAAAGGGCTTGAACAGCACAGGAAATTGCACTCCTGCTTTTTCCTTGCGCATTCTTTCCCTACCGATGTCTTGCATGATCTTAAAGGGGTTGTATACGCCTTCGTGGCCGCTAGTGTGAGACGAGTAATAAAATTGATAAGCAGGAGACGGATCGATCAATTTTCTCCAATCAGTCCCCTCGGGTGATGGAATGGGCCAATTTCGATGTATCTCCAGTGCTTGGGGTAGACACCCCTGGACGTCCATTAAGTTGATGTCCTTGCCGAATTTCTGCTGTGTATACACGCTTACAGACTTCATCTCCTCGTGCTCTGGATGAGGCGGGTTTTCCGTGATGTCATTGGAGCGCATCGCAGTTTCTGGACCATAAAAGCGATCTATAACTGTTCTCTGGTTGCCGAGCAGGAGCTCAACGCGATCCTTGGACCAGTCTAGCTTTGACGTCCCAGCGGCAGCTTCGAGATCGTGAATGAGTTGAAATCGCCAGAAAGCTCGAAAGACGCGCTGTTCTTCGGTCCGGGAAGGAGGTCCAGCATCATGGATGGCGAACTCGGTGTCCTCGAGTTCGGTGTTCCAGGCTTCAAAATAGTCGTCGCGTGAGGACGCCTCCCTCGTCCTGAAAATATTCGCCTTTGCATTCCCGTCTTTCGAGACGGGATGTCGCGGGTTGAGGGACCTGAATCGAGCAAGATAGAAATCGAGGCAGTCTAGTGAAAGCCATGTTAAGCGCCGAGCTGTTGCCAAGATGCTCCGTATGACAGCTGGGCTGGTATCTTCGGCAAGCTGCTCGGGAGCAAATCCCTCTCGAGATTTGCGAACTCTGGTAGGCCTCCACATTGCTTCGGCGGTGACTTGCGAGTAAAAATTTTGTAGCCCCTTCAGTGTCGATGACCGGATAAGCGCGACGATATTGATTATCACTCGGGTGTGGCCACATGTGACACCAGATGATAAGATGGCCCGGGTGACCTCAACGGCGGAATGGTCAAACTGCCGGTAGAGCACGGGTGATGCTCGAATTACACCATCCAACGACGCTAGGTCGGGAAGCTGGCAGAGGATTATCAAGACGAGCTCTGTTGGAAGACCCTCAAGTCCCAGATTTCCTTCCGGAGTTCTTTCGCCAGCCCCTGGTATAAAGTTTTGCATAGTAATGTCGCTGGACATGGCGCCCTCACGAAGATCTCTGTTGATAGAGAGAGGTAGCAACGGGAGGCTGTGTTTGCGACAAATTGGAGTTGTGATGCGCTATTACTTCGGGGATAAGTTGAGCTATAGTCGGTAGTCAGTCATAATGTTGATTTGTGAGGGGCTGTGGCGTGAGGGAGCAGAAATCATGTTCTCGCCTAGACAACCAACCGATCTCGTCAGCCACGTTGTACCAGCCATTCAGCCACTCAAATTGCTTCGATTTGTAGCATCACCCGGCACATGTTCGTACTTTTGCCCCAAATAAATGAATCTAGCTTAGAGAGCAGATTATAAAATCGGGCTGCAGCGGGTTGTTTTGAATGTATCGTTTCTACGTCACATTTAGAGATAATGAAGGGCAAAAGTATTCAAGATCTATTCTGTCGTGACTTTAGGATCTAATCTACATCCATGCTTGCTCTCCCCACCCGCCGACTCAAATGAAATCCTACCTTGCCATGACGAGGATAGAACACAACTACTTACCCTTGTGTTGGCCTCGGGGCCCTAGCCTTGCAACAATGCACCGATACGACAAGGAAGCTGCAGGTGCCATGTCCGGCCACATGAGGCTTTTGACGTAGGAACATGAGCTGCCTCCTTACAACAAATCCTGTTTTCTTCAAGAATCGCAATTTGTATGAGCTACAAGACGCGAAGCGATCTAGTATTTTCCACGGCTATATGTTTACCACCTATAATCTATAACATTCCTCTCAATTGACACGTAGTATGCTAATTTGTATTCCGACAGGCAAGCATAAGAAAAACGGCTCAACAAATGGTCTAGCCTTCGAGTCCGCAGCAGAAGCGGCGGGTGTTAAAGGCATTTGTACCTTTGATGAATTTGCCAAGCATGTATTAGGAAGACAGGCCGCCCAAGGCTATAAAGTCACTGACAACGGGTGGTCACTCGCACCTGATATCCACGAGATTTCTACGAGTGTGATGCAACGTAATAACAATAAATCCCGCACGCTGAGTTACTGGGCTTCGCATCTTCTTCCTAAAGAACCCTGATTTCCTACTCTAGCAGGGTGAAGCGGCATCAGAGAAGTTCCCATGCCTGCCATACTTCAGGGAATACTAGACGCTATCCAAAATTCCCGTGCAGCAGCTGCAACAGCGGGTGGATCGGTTGCTACCTTTGTCGATTCCTGCCTGACTGACGCCAAGGAGTACCTGCGGATGGCAAACGAATTCAGGCTTTCAGACCAACAAAAGAATCTGATAAAGGTTGTCAACAATGATGATGTAAATGGAGCGGCGAAACCATTCAAGACTTACCTAAAAACCGAAACCCATACAATTCTCAAACCCGACGGTGACCCGGTTGACTCAGACTACGACCTCTCTCCATATGAGAAGATTGACTGGCAAGCAACACTTGGCAACGCTGGAAACTCTGTCACAAATGCGCAAAAAGTCTTACTGCAGGGCCTTCTTGTGTCGTATGGCGTCGCGGATGGAACATCCGATGAAAAGTTACGCAAGGTTCACCAAGATGTCATCAATATGATGAACTTCTCTATTTCCTTGATTCACAGTCCAAGCACTGCATGTGCCCATCCTTAAAAATAGTCTTACAATTCGATATCAAGTAACCCACAAGATGCTGCGTCTTTCCTGGGAGAATTACTTAATGAATGTCGTTGCTGATAGTCACATTGCTGTTTGACATTGCATTTTGTTTGGGTATTCCAGATTGGGAATGCACACCGAAGACCACCTTGTCGCACCAAATAGAAAGAAAATCATTTATCGATTACATTCAATATACCAGAAGATTTCGCATAGGCGGACATAGGGTAATGTAACGACGAGGTCCCAAGAACAAATAGTAACCACATCCTCTCACTTCTGTTCGCTTTAGACTGGACCAATGTATGTCGCCAACCTCTTCGAGTGTCTATGAGAGATGTCCATATAACCTTGATTCGAGATCTGTTGAGGAGAATATCACAGCCTCTCAAGTCCGGGCTTCAGGAGTGACTTGCTGCTTTTGTCCATGGCTAGAAACTTGCATTGAACTTCCCTCATCACACTGATTATCATGGCTGTCATTGCCTCTAAACGCCAACCAGAACCCCAGTGCGGAGATGGCCATCACGGTTGCCAATCCCGTATAGAGATACATAACTTCCGGATCGACTGCAAGAGGCGACACAGCCATGCCGACTGCGGATCCAATACCTGCGATAGCTTGTCGCAAAGCTTGCACCAAGCTGCGCATATCCTTGGGAGCTTTAGAGTAACTATATTCGGCTAATGTCGTGAAACCTAGAATCTCCGCAAACGCTATCTGAAAGTACACGGGCGTTTGAGCCCAGATACTTATGGAATTGGGCGTACTGCCACCGCCCAAGGCTGCACATAGAAGCGGCCTGTCGTAGCAAGGTCCCTTGGTGTATATCGCCTTTTGTAATCCAGCGGCTACAGCCATAGCAGCACTCATCACAGCAAACCCAGTAGCCATACGAATAATAGGGCCAAACGCAATGCTATACTGTCGGAAAGTAGGATAAAGAGCTTTCTGTATGATTGGACCGAGTAGAACACAGGCAATTGGGTTGAGAGCTTGGACGGTATCATTCGGAATTCCGTCTATTTGCATTTGGCCAGCTTGAGACACCAGATTGTTGGCGATTTGATTCATACACAAGTAGAAAGTTACGAAACAGGCCCTTGTTTATAAAGTTAATGGGTGGCATGTAGTACTTCTTAATGAACTTGACTCACATGACTTTGCATGCTATCAATCCCTTCTTCATCTCTGATACAAAAGAATCATCCCATTCCACAACCCTTCCGTGATGTTCTGCTTGAAAGGCTGGTCTTGCTGAGTCGAGTCGGAATCGCTCCCGAACCGCGCACACAATGACTTTAGCTGCTCGGGGCAAGACATTTCCCTGCGGTGGAATTTTCACTGTCTGCTATCAGTAAATGCTAATGGCAGTAATGAGACAGACACTTACCAAATTTCCTGTGCCGAATTAGCAGCAGCGGTAAAGACATCCAGAACAGGGACAATGGCAGGAGATAAGCGGCCCAGAAGGACACCTTTTTCTCCAGATATGTTGAAGCAATTAACGAAAGGCTGGCAATGTTTGTGAACCTTGCAAAGGATCTTAGTTATGAGCATATAGATACTAAACAGGCATCTAACCAGTAGAAAACGTTATAAATATACTGAATAGTTAAATTTCGGTCTGCGACCACCCACTTGCCTGCCTTCGTGGTCACTAGTTGGGGAGTCAATACCGGGTATTGGTCCGCTATGACACATAATTGGTTTCATAAAGAGCTAGAGGGGGTTTGTTGTAGGGGGTTTGTTGTTGTTACCTATGAATGGTGATATAGTCGCTTTCACAGCCCCAGTTCCGAGTCCAAGAAGAATCATTGACAGACTTAGGCCAAGAATATTAATGGAATTGTGGGTTACAAGTGGTAGCGACGTAATAAATAGGACAATGCAGCCACAAAGATTAAGGCTAACTAGTGGTCAATATCAAAAGCATTTGTTAGAGAATAGGGTAGTAGAGCTTACGCGAAGCCAATACAAACAGTTTTATAACGCCCAATCCATACATCTGAAAGGATTGCGAATGGCAGGGGTGTCAAATATGAAAACATTGAGAAAGCGCTGGAGATATTTGTAGCAGTCGCTTGACCTAAGCCTAGAGCCCCGGGGATAGCGATACTTTTGTCGTCATTCTGTATGTAGTTCTCTAGAAAAATTAGTATAATTGCCATCATCGTCCAACAAAATTATTAGCATGACCCTTACGCCACGGAGCAGAAATAGCATAAAACGTGAATCTCTCTGCTGCACCAGCGAGCAGAGCGATCCACACAACTGACGGCACTTCGTCGACCACACGAGGCAGGTTCTTCAGTTCATCCTCAGTGGCTTCACGCCTTCTCTCAGTCACATGGCATTCATGATGCTCTTGAAGCATCTTGATACTCCTGGCTCAGGAGCGCGGAACTTCTCCAAGGACGGATGATACTGGAGAACCGAAATAATTACGGAGAATGTAGAGTAAACGGCGTATCAATGTCAATCACAAGGGATCGTCTGGCGACTTAGTTGGTAATATCTTCACTTGTGAGATCAACATAAGGTATCTTCAATGAGAGATTATGGGCGACAGTTTGCAATATGAAAGGCTTCCACAGTTACATGTCTTGGCTATAAGTATGAGAGATTCGGGGCTCGGCTCATACCCTTGATCTCCGTGCGCATATCCTGGCGATCTGTCTCCTGGTCCTTTCAACTAGTCCTTATCTGATGTCACTATACCGAAAGCCTAACACTACGAAAAGACTATTCATTCGAAATGAAGTTGACTATGACGAGCAGGATTGGGTGGCCCACACTCGGCTTCGGCCTCGGTACTAAAAGCTGTAACAACCCACAAATCAATCACTGTGCCGCAAATTCAACCCGTGGAATACATCCCCAAGTTTAACGCTAAATTAATTGTTTAGTCCCTGGTGTCCTTAAATATTATTTTCTTCACAAGTTGATCAATCTTGAGACCGCCAAATGACGCAGGCTGCATCAAACAGACGCATTTGGTGCCAAATAGACCCACATCCTTACGAAGCCATGACGAATACGTTCAGTTCAGAAGTATTCCGGATCGAGGCCCAAAACGCAAAAGGCATGGGCTGTAATACTCTTTGGCAGCGTTAAGTTGAAGCTAATGCAAAACGAGTCTAATAGGGTTTGAAGAAGTGTCGTGTCGTTGGAGGGTTTCTGCTCTATCGGCTGATGACACTCCCGTGTATTATGTTTATACTGCTGATCTATTGCTAAGCGTCAATGCCGAAGCACTCACTGATAACATTCACAAAAGCGAAAACAGCGGTACGATCCAGTCCGCTACGAAGACGGCCTTAGAGACTCTTGCACATCATTGCCAGAAGATTCGAGTGCCATCTGGTCAAGAGATGGCAACGAAAGTGATTCTAGTCCCTTTTAGCGGCTTCCTGTGCAGGAGCGATATTATTGAGCTGAGAATGCGGCATTGCGAATTTGTTGACTCGGTCATTCCATTTCCAAGTACCGATGACTATTATACCTTTATTCAGAACCCAAGAGAGAAGAGCATCCTTACGCTTTTATCTGCTTCTCCTGCAGTGCTAATAGTCAACATGCCTGCAGAGTCCTATTACCAGACACTGCATCAACTTGACGAATATTTAAAAATACGCTTTTCTTTTGATTGGCTACTACCGACAAAGACTATCAAACATAAAGTAGCCGTGATAGGGGGACGCCCAGCTTTTGACATCGGGAAAGGATCATTTGGTCATCAAGGATCGTTTGAAGCGGCTCGAGCTCTCAATATTTCTCTGATCATTGTGGATCGGCCTGGACACTGGCTTGGAAGTGACGAACATTCGCACCTGAGAAGTAGTTTTATTGGTATTGATGTGACAGAGGACGTGGAGCTACCCTCAAGGATCGCCGAGGCATTGAAAAGAGAAGCAATCGATGCCATCCTTACATTTTCGGACGAATTTGTTATTGCAACCGCAAAGGCTGCCGTTTTGTTAAATCTTCCAACGGAACCCGTAGAGGCAATCTTACGGGCTCATAACAAGTACGAGACGCGCAGATTGCTCGATTTCAACATCCAGGCCATGCAGTTAGATGGAGGACGGCAATTAGATGACTTTGTTATCATTCAGGAATTAAGAGGACTTCAATATCCGGTGATAGTCAAGCCATGCCGAGGAGGCGGCTCTCGAGGTGTCAAACGGATCGATACCTATTCAAGTCTCCAACCAGCCATAGACTAACTCGAGGAGGCCGGACTAACGAGTGATGGCATATTAATAGAGACATACATTGACGGACCAGAGGTAGATGCCAATTTTGTTCTTTGGGACGGAGAAGTCTTTTTTTGCGAAATATCAGATGACTTTCCTTGCACGGCCGATGCTGAGGAAGCTACTATCTTCGACAATTTTGCCGAAACAGTCATGGTTCTGCCAAGTCGCCTCAACCCTAACGAATTGAGCACCATCCAATCAACTTTACACAAAGGTCTCCTCCGATTGGGATTCCGCTCTGGAGTTTTTCATCTTGAAGCCCGGATCCAAAACTCGGCGATGCGTTACACAGTAACAGATGGTGTCGTAGATTTAAGTCAAACAAATGCAACCTCTCAGGCTGGATTAGGCGTGGTTCTGATAGAAGTTAATGCTCGGCCGCCAGGATTGCAATCTGTCTTCGCAACTACTTACACTTATGGAGTGGACTACTGTGCTCTTCAATTTCTTCGGGCGCTGGGGGATGGTGAACGTTTCACGGCCCTTTCCAAGTCTTTCTCCTGCCATGCACAATACTGGTGTGAGATTGTTTTCATTCCAATACATCGCAAAAACATCTTGGTACCACCCAATTTTTGTGAGGACGTTCTGCAACAGCTCCCAGATATTGCGCCATACCTTTATAGGGCTGAGTGCACCACCTTCAGGCAGGTCGTCTCTCCTGTTGGGGGTACGGGATTCATTGGCTATTTCTTGTTGTATACGAGAACCAGTAGAACGCATATGCTCAAGATGGGAAATCAAATTAGGGATGTATCTAGAATGATTCTAGACAGTCCTCGTTGAAGAGGTCTGTTCGATGAGTAATTTCCCCAATCTACTTTAGCCATAACACGTGCTCCCTGTCGGCGAGATTTCCTCGTATGGTAGGAATCTTGCATGTGATTTGAGTTATAGATAGATCACAGTCTACAATTCATCCTTTCCTGACTCGGGTACCGTAAAACTCTTTGTCTTGGTCATGCCCGCGAGAATATCTACAATCAAGTCAGCTGCAACAACGGAAGTCGTCTCAGCCGCCGAGTCATAAGGAGGGCTGACTTCGACAACATCAACTCCAACCATGTTCAGCCCTTCGAGACCTTTGAGAAACCTCTTGAGTTCCCGTGATGTCCAGCCTCCTGACTCAGGAGTTCCCGTTGCGGGTGCAATACTCGGATCCAGTACTAAAGTCAGGTGAGCAAATGTAAAATCTTCGAGCATCAAATCGCGTACCATCAATATCGATCGACAAATAGACCGGAGTATTCCCAACAGTCTTCCTCACTTTGGCGATGATCGCATTCATGCCGATGTCATCTATCTCGTGGGCCTCAATAATAGTAAATCCAACCACATCTCTGTCAATTTCGTAGTCCTTGGGGCTCTGTTGTTGTCAATTATCTTCACGCTAAATTTATCGACATCGTACTTACAAATAACTTTGTCCGCAGACCACCGTGAACACTAGTTCCTTTACTAATGCAACCTTCCCTGCTTGCGTGCCAGAAGAAAGTACCGTGCGTGATGGCGGACTGATTAGACACTATTCCAGTGTATCCTTCGTAGGGATCCCATCTAAAAAGTCATCAGCCAATGTTAACTTAGCAATTAAGTGTATCGTGATTGCTTACGTATCCAGATGCGAGTCGAGGTGAATAACTGAAACAGGACCGTACACCGTCTTGAGCGCTCGAAGAATGGGCAGCACAATGGAATGGTCTCCCCCAAGACTAATGATACGAGGGTGCTCCCACTCGTCTGCCTAAAGGTCAGAAAGTCTCACTTAGTACCCATGAATCTGTGATGCTCACTCTGATCAGATGTCGGGTGGTACAGAATTTGACGGTATGCCTGCTCCATTTGCTTGAATGCATGACCAGCATCGAATGGCGTGACTGGAACGTCACCACAATCGATCTGCAAACTCAGTCAAAATTTGCCAACGAGAAGTGAGGCCAGTACATACAATCTCCAGTCCTTGCTCGTATGGGTCTACTTCCCATACTGTGTTATAGCTGCGACCCTTCTTCTCCCTAGATGAGCCTGCACGAATACCCCTGGGCCCAAACCGGGCTCCAGGGCGATATGACGTCGATGTGTCATATGGAAAGCCTAAAATGGCTACATCTAGAGGCTGAGAGATAACTAGTTAGATCCCCATCTCATAGCTCACAGATGTTCTCGAACGTACGGTGTTGTGCGATGCTGCCAAACAGCGCTGCCATTCCAGGTGCGCAAAAGTCACTGGTTGAGAAAACGGCAGGTCCTTGTCAAGATCTTCAATGGCAAGGGTCAATAAAACTCAGCAAGTACGAGAGGTAATACATACCCTCAATGGGATACTGATAATCGGGGCCAACATTAAGGGCGCCAACCGAGGCCGCAACTCCGAACAGGAGCAGTATACTGGGTTGCATGATGCAGCGGATATCAGATAACGGGAGTTGAGCTCAATGCAACAATGATAATATTTTGCACAACCCGCCCAAGTTAGGATTTGCACCTTAGCAAGCAGTGGTGAGAGGGAAATCGAGAATGAGCCACTCCTACTCTGACGACAGAATGTCGGTACTTCCGACAGAATGTGGGGGTTATTGTATGGATCTTATCATCACTAAAGCAAGCGTTGAGATAAGTGAATCAAAAGTGTGCATTGCATTTGGTAATGGCTGGTTCCAGAGGGAAGCAGTCAGCGAGCGCCCCACTCCGGGGCCGGCAATCTGCCCCGAACTCGGGGATGGCAAATCCAACGCCCTAGCATGCGGCAACACTCATCCCTACATCAAAGTACAATTAACTTGATTCCCTCGCAGACGTTGCTAGCTATGCAATCGGGCATATATGCGCAGTCGGGTATGCAGTGACATAATATAAGTCCTAAAATGCCAGTATCATTGCTCGAAACCAAACATGGAGAAAGATTGCGATAGTACAAATTGGAAGAAATGGACTTCCAATTTCAAGATTCTAGAAGAGGAATCTCTATCACCAATTGTTCGAAAAGGCGCATGCGCTATGCAGTATCAACCCTCGATTCTCGACCTGGGTGATCTGAACAAAGCAACATTAACTAATCAGGACATATAGCAAACCAGTGCTTTCTTCAAGAGTCGAAGAACTATCCTTCAGAGCGATTCTGACATGCCAAGCTTCCTCAGCTGCTCCATAAACCTTTGGCGACTACATTCTGGTCTCTAGCATTGAGCAGATCCTTCATTCGCCTCCCATAAGCGGATGTTTGGCCACCAAGCGTATCCCAGGCGGTTGAAACAGCCCAGGCTACGTTTGGCGCAGTGTTGATCCCACGTGAGGAAGTTAGACGTTCTGAATATGCTGGAAGACAGCGATATATATCCAACGCCGCTTGCCGTTCTGCAGCAATGTATTCGTTTTCGTTCCAGACCTGGTCACACAAAGCTACATTTTGCAACCCACATCTATTCGAGCATGTGTCAAACTCTGTATCCGGCCGTTCGCCGACAGATACCAGAATACGGAAAACGTAGATAAGTGCCGTGTTATAGAACATGAACATGACAGCGGCATATTCATCTGAGAAGTCGAAACCCGTGGTAGGGTGCCAGTCCGGCGAATCCTTCGTCGACTCGTGAGTCGGCCGCTGCCATTCAACAGGCATAGGAAATTCACAGTATGAATTCTTTTCATCGCCATCCCAGGCTTTCCGCCAAATGCACAGACGATCTAAGAGACCTAAGGTCATCTGCCTCGTTTCATCTTGTTCCATCAATCCATCGTTATGGCGAGCAACGAGGGCCGTGCAGTCTGCTAGAACATCCAGCAACTCTTGTTCCTCGAGCTCCGTTCCAGAAACATTGTCTTTCAAAACTTCCTTCCATTCGCTTTTAGCGAGAATAGACGGCTTTCCCACACGCAGCGAAGCAAAAAGAATCATCTGTCGCACCGACTTATGGAGCCAGCATGATTTATAAAACCCGAGTGAGCGGGGGCCACGGAGATCGAGGAGAGTTTGTAATCCAATCATGTGTTTTAGGTAGTGTCCTACGCCAGCAGGCACTATGCAGTCCAGTAATGCCAAAGTGATAACCGATAGAATCACCTCGTTAGAAGTGCAACCTTCCGGGTCTGATAGTGCCAAATTAAGTTGCTTTAATACCACTCCACGCATGACGTAGCCTTTCTCAACGATGGCTTTATCTCTATGCTGAGCACCGTAGACAATAACAGAGAAACTTAGGAAGGCTCGATGAAAGAGCTGTGCGTTCGATATGCTCATTCTGGAGGCTGTGATCTCGTGAAGCTGAGTGTTTTGTAACGCAAGGTCTAGAGGAGCTCCTTGGCGCAGATATCTTCGGGCATAGCAGAGGTAAATCTCAAATTCATTCCCTCTCAAAAGGGGAGACAGAGATACTTGAGTGTCAGTGGGAATACCAATCGCGGTATCGGATATCGGTGATTTCGTTGCCTGGTTATTGGATCTTCGAGATTTCACAATTGTTCCTTCAATGAATGTGATTCCTTTGACACCGGTGCATTCCAGGTTGCATTTTTGGCATCGCCAACAAGAAGGACGATGCTCATCTAAGGTAACAGTCAGATTTTGAGAGACGAGCTTTGATGTCGACTCTCCGAGCTTACCGCACTTGATACGCCGTTTCCGACAGTTGGAGCACCCTTTCGATCTCCCGCCAATATTCACCATGCTGTATCCTACTGCCAGCAGCTAGTGATAAGCGGTATAATGCCGCGAAGCGATGCCCAAGAATGTGACAAGACAGCTGCTTTTGTTGACTAAGTGAGGTACGGCAGAAACCAGAGGCTAAAAGTCTGTCTAAACTGACTCTCAGAAGTCAATATATGCTAGCAAATGGCGTCCTGTGTCGCCCTCATGTCCTACTGAACTCGAAGTCTATGTATTCAATGTACAGACACACTCAGCTAGTGCAAGGTGGCAGGCTTGCGGGCTCGTAACTGAATCCTACAATATAACCTTGGCGGTCCAATGCGCGTGAGCTATCCTCGTCTAGCATCCTTTGGAATCATTGTCAGCAGTCTGAATCCTACGCTATTCCCTTTGCGGCTCATTGCGCGAGTAACCCTGTCTACTTTCTTGAGGCTGGAGAAGCGTTGAAGCAACTAGTAACCTTAAATTAAGTAGCTTCGCACGGCTGCCCCATCAAGATAGAAATCTGGGCAATAATAGTCAAAGAATGTGCCAAATTTTTGGCATTATGTGTGCTATTATCACCTTTAACGGCATATGCCTGCCTCCTTCAGCAGGGGTCGACTGATATTAGTTCCTACGAAACTCGGTATCGACAATATAAGAGGGCGGCACCGCTTCGAAGGTCCTCTCACCTTATCTACACGCTTCAATATCTCTTCGGACCTTCAATTCTCTCTGGCTCCTTTTGTTGTTTATCTCGATATCTCAGCACAGCACCCCCGATATTAGCAAATTGACTGCTCCAAAATGTATACTGTTAGTGCAAGCATTGACATTGCAGCGCCCCCAGAAACCGTTAGAGCAAAGGTAAGCCATACAAATTAGATCTACTAACATTGAGGGCAGCGTGGTCGGTCTTAGAGTTTAAATTTTTCATCATTAGTACAGCTTTATTTCCACATCTAACAACGTCTATGCAGTTTTTGGAATTCTCCCAGATACCAAATTATCATCCAGATGGTTTTTTCAAGTCTATCGGCCCACAAACTCCAAACACACCTCTCGAGCCTGGTATCAAAATGCACAATGTCCTTGAACTCATGGAGGTCACCGCTACCCTAGTTGTGCGTCCCCACAATCTGCTCTCCTTGACAGAGTTATGCGTTCAGGTCTAACAATCCGGGCTAGGAAAACTCTCCAACTTGCTTCAAATGGGGAGGCGGACCCAAAGGTATATTTGTTGGGTATCACAGCTTCCATTTCGAGCCAAGCACTCAAATACAAGGTGGAGCGACTTTCACCCAGACAGAAGTTTTCACTGGCCTTTTCGCATTCATCATGGGAGAGAACTTCATTGCGAAGATGATTGGAATCACAGAAAAGACGAAGAAAGGGTGGGCCAAGTACAATCATGATCTTAAAGCATGGTGCGAAGGATCAAACAGCAGGACCGAGTGATGCCTAACGTCACTTCAAGCAAAAGTGAGCGCAGAAACGGCTGTCTCATCTCATTATCGGCGCGAACCATTATCTTGGAAGTCTGCGACGAATTTGCACAGCTCAAGTATCCCAAACTAGTTAGGCACTATCGCCGCTTTGCTCAGGGAGCGCTCACCTGAGGCTCAGGTCTGCTCAGTCGTGGCTCAGGCACACAGACACAGCCAGCAGATTTCGTAGGGATCAAGATGCCTGAAACCGGAATATGATTTTGGGTCTCCGTGTTATGATGACTCTTCGCCTCTACTTATGGGCTATTGTCAGTCTGGCTATAAGTCCGTTCTATATAAGGAGAGCCACTACTATATACTATTATCCTACCCTTCTCCTTATATCTTATCTTCTCTATCTTTATCATACAAACACTCTTAGTCTCTACCTACTCTTGCTTGACCTTTCCTACGTTAGCGTTTCTTTTAAACTTGTTCTAGTCACTATACTAGAGAATATGGGTCAAGAAGAATGTTGAAGAGTACTTCTACCTAGCAAAGAATAAAGGCTTAGAAAATATAACCTAAGGGATCAATACTAAGATAGTATATAAAGGGCTAGATACATTGAGTTGGGGGAGCAGGGT